>NC_137052.1:12134845-12147345 GCF_032717465.1 Coenobita brevimanus | reverse complement strand
TGTCTGTGTGTTTGTATGTGTGTGTATGTGTGTTTGTGTGTGTGTGTGTGTGTGTGTGTGTGTATGTGTGTGTGTGTGTGTGTGTGTGTGTGTGTGTGTGTGTGTGTGTGTGTGTGTGTGTGTCTGTGTGTGTGTGTGTGTGTGTGTGTGTGTGTGTGTGTGTGTGTGTGTGTGTGTGTGTGTGTGTGTGTGTGTGTGTGTGTGTGTGTGTGTGTATGTATGTATGTATGTGTGTGTGTGTGTGTGTGTGTGTGTGTGTGTGTGTGTGTGTGTGTGTGTGCTTGGTTTAACAATGGTGTCTGTGGATGTTGACAGAAGGTAGGTGTCAAAACGTGATAGTTTCAGTATGGGTATTATTCCACTGGGGTTCCTCTGATAGTACAGTATTCGGAGGATATTGTGGTTGCCATATCAGTGTGTTTGTGGGGGGGTGGGAGATGGTTTATGGCTGTTGTAGTATCGATTGTGGTTGTGTAGCCTGGATTAAATGTATGTAATTCACCGGGTCTCTCAGGATCACTTGATAGTCGTGATCGTCAGCTTTTACCCTCCCGAAATGGAGCTGAGAGCTCATATGGTCCGATCTATGGGCAAGGCTGTGATATTCACACACGCACACACCCGTCCTCTTGCTCAAGGGGAACAGGAACCACCCACTTCGTCAGTGAAACTTTTCGCAGCCTGAGCGAAGCGCAAACTCCCGTCCACCAGATGGTGGGTAAGAATGTTACCAGTGAGCAAGCGGGTGGTATAGTGTGTGTGTGTGTGTGTGTGTGTGTGTGTGTGTGTGTGTGTGTGTGTGTGTGTGTGTGTGTCTGTGTGTGTGTGAGTGTGTGTGTGTGTGTGTGTGTGTGTGTGTGTGTGTCTGTGTGTGTGTGTGTGTCTGTGTGTGTGTGTGTGTGTGTGTGTCTGTGTGTGTGTGTCTGTCTGTGTGTGTGTCTGTGTGTGTGTGAGTGTGTGTGTGTGTGTGTGTGTTCTTACCTAACCTGTGTTACGTAATTGCATCTCTACAGGAATGAGTTAAGTTAGTACTGTCCCGTTTATTAAACCACTTTTATCATACATATCCTTAACTTTATGAATAGTTTTGGCCCACACTATCATTCGGTATTGGATTCCACTGACCAATTGCCCTATTTGGGAAACTGAATCTCCTTACGTCTTTATTGTTTCTCTTTCTGTGTAGTTTTTTGCAGTATCCACCTGCTGATGCTTCCCGGTAGGTTATATTCATTTATTTCTATTTTCTCTTTCCCTGAGATCGAATTTTGTTGTATAATCATGTCTAATCTTATCCTTCTATCTTGTAGTGTTGGCAGATTCAGTTTTTCTAGTCGTTCTTCATAGATTAGATCCTTTATGCTTGATACCCATTATATAGCTGCCCTTTGTAGTTTTTCACTCTTATGTAGGCCTGTGTTTTTTTTAAGACTAGGATTTCAGGCATCTTATGCATTCTCTAGGGTTGGCCTGATGAATGTTATTATCTTTCGCAGAATATTTTCATTTATGTATATTAATGCCATTCACATAATAGCAAGCAGTGTATTCATGTTGCGTACCTTCTAAGTGATGTGGTCAACCGGAGATAGTCCGTCTCCCATTTTGATATGTGTACGATTGATTTTCCTAACGAAGAATCTCAATCTGGTCTTTTCTAGCTTTTACCAAACTTAATTACATGGCACTTTTCCCTATTAAATTCCATATGCCATTTATTGCTCCATTCATAAATTTTATCCAATTCTTCTTGTAGCTCATTGCAAAAATCTGTTAGAAACTTTCATTTGTATGTTTTGCATCATCCGCAAACATATTTAGAAAGCTTCCATTTCCAGTGTTACTATTTATGTCATTTATATACAATAGAAACATAATTGGTGCCAGCAATGAGCCCTGTGGAACTCCGGTAGCCAATTCCCTCTATGATGAGTAATTTCCCCTTAGTACTGTTCTCATTTCTGTTTCTTTGAGAAAATCCTGAATCCAACAGCACAGGTTGCCTTGATGGTACGGTTTCCATTAAGTCATTGTTGCAATATTCTCGCAAATGCTTGCTTGAAATAGAAGCTGTCTACCCATCCTTCTCTTTTCTGTGTGTGTGTGTGTGTGTGTGTGTGTGTGTGTGTGTGTGTGTCTGTGTGTGTGTGTGTCTGTGTGAGTGTGTGTGTGTGTGTGTGTGTGTGTGTGTGTCTGTGTGTGTGTGTGTCTGTGTGTGTGTGTGTGTGTGTGTGTCTGTGTGTGTGTGTCTGTCTGTGTGTGTGTCTGTGTGTGTGTGAGTGTGTGTGTGTGTGTGTGTGTGTTCTTACCTAACCTGTGTTACGTAATTGCATCTCTACAGGAATGAGTTAAGTTAGTACTGTCCCGTTTATTAAACCACTTTTATCATACATATCCTTAACTTTATGAATAGTTTTGGCCCACACTATCATTCGGTATTGGATTCCACTGACCAATTGCCCTATTTGGGAAACTGAATCTCCTTACGTCTTTATTGTTTCTCTTTCTGTGTAGTTTTTTGCAGTATCCACCTGCTGATGCTTCCCGGTAGGTTATATTCATTTATTTCTATTTTCTCTTTCCCTGAGATCCAATTTTGTTGTATAATCATGTCTAATCTTATCCTTCTATCTTGTAGTGTTGGCAGATTCAGTTTTTCTAGTCGTTCTTCATAGATTAGATCCTTTATGCTTGATACCCATTATATAGCTGCCCTTTGTAGTTTTTCACTCTTATGTAGGCCTGTGTTTTTTTTAAGACTAGGATTTCAGGCATCTTATGCATTCTCTAGGGTTGGCCTGATGAATGTTATTATCTTTCGCAGAATATTTTCATTTAAGTATATTAATGCCATTCACATAATAGCAAGCAGTGTATTCATGTTGCGTACCTTCTAAGTGATGTGGTCAACCGGAGATAGTCCGTCTCCTATTTTGATATGTATACGATTGATTTTCCTAACGAGGAATCTCAATCTGGTCTTTTCTAGCTTTTACCAAACTTAATTACATGGCACTTTTCCCTATTAAATTCCATATGCCATTTATTGCTCCATTCATAAATTTTATCCAATTCTTCTTGTAGCTCATTGCAAAAATCTGTTAGAAACTTTCATTTGTATGTTTTGCATCATTCGGAAACATATTTAGAAAGCTTCCATTTCCAGTGTTACTATTTATGTCATTTATATACAATAGAAACATAATTGGTGCCAGCAATGAGCCCTGTGGAACTCCGGTAGCCAATTCCCTCTATGATGAGTAATTTCCCCTTAGTACTGTTCTCATTTCTGTTTCTTTGAGAAAATCCTGAATCCAACAGCACAGGTTGCCTTGATGGTACGGTTTCCATTAAGTCATTGTTGCAATATTCTCGCAAATGCTTGCTTGAAATAGAAGCTGTCTACCCATCCTTCTCTTTTCTGTGTGTGTGTGTGTGTGTGTGTGTGTGTGTGTGTGTGCTTGCCTAATTCTTCTCACCTAAGTTTAACTTTACAGCAATGAGTGTAGTTCGTATTGTCCCGTGTATTAAACCATTTTTATCATCATATCCTTAAATTTATGAATTTTTTTGGCATACACTATTTCATTCAGTATTGCATTCCACTGATCAATTGCCCTATTTGGAAACTGAATTTCGTTACGTCTTTATTGTCTGTGTGTTTTTTTTTTCTCAGTATCCTTCTGTTGATGCTTCCCCGTAGGTTATATATTCATTTATGTCTATTTTCTCTTTCCCTGAGATGCAGTTATGTAGCGTAATCATGTCTTCTCTTTTCTTTCTCTCCTGTTGTGTTGGCAGATTCAATTTTTCTCGTCGTTCTTCATAGCTTATATCCCTCAAGCTTGGTATGTATCATGTAGCTACCTTTTGTACTTTCTTACTCGTTTGTATATGTTTTTTCAGATGAGGCTTCCAGACTACTGACGCATACTCTAGAGTTGGTCTGATGAATGATGATATTTCTCTCAGCATGTCTTCATTTTTATATATATGAATGCTGTTCTCATATTAGCAAACAGTGTGTTCATGTTGTGTACCTTCTCAGTGATGTGGTCAGCCGGAGATAGTCTGGTATTGATAGTTACTCCTAGGTCCGTCTCCTATTATCCTATGAGTAGGATTATTTTCCTAACGTAGAATCTCAATCTGCTCTTTTCTCACTTTTACCTAACATGATTATATGACACTTTTCCATATTAAATTCCATTTGCCATTTATTGCTCTATTCATAAACCTTATAAAACTCTTCTTATAGCTCTTTGCAAGAATCTGTCTTAGAAATTTTCATTTGTATTTTTGCATCATCTACAAACATATGTCGAGAGCATCCATTTCCAGTGCTACTCTTTATGTTACTGACATACACTAAAAACATAATTGGTGCCAGAACTGAGCCATGTCGAACTCTGCAGGTCACTTCCTTCCATGATGAGTAATTTCCCCTTAGTCCTGCTCTCATTTCTGTTTTTCTGAGAAAATCCTGAATCCAACAGTACAGGTTGCCTTTATGGTACAGTTTCCGTATAAGTCTTTGGTGCAATATTCTTGCAAATGCTATCATGAAATAGATGCTGTCTACCCATCCTTCTCTTGTGTGTTTGTATGTGTGTGTGTGTGTGTGTGTGTGTGTGTGTGTGTGTGTGTGTGTGTGTGTGTGTGTGTTCGTTTGTTGAATGATGATAGTATAGTTCGTGTGTGTGTGTGTGTGTGTGTGTGTGTGTGTGTGTGTGTGTGTGTGAGTGTGTGTGACTGGATGTGTGTATATAAATGTGTGTGTGTGAGTGTGTGTATGAGTGTGTGTATGTGTGTGTGTGTGTGTGTGTGTGTGTGTGTGTGTGTGTGTGTCATAAAGACTTTGTAGTTACTTGTAGAGAAGTGTATTTTAGACTTGTGGTCGAGCGGCTTTTATATCTTGTAGTAGTTTCCCCACCAGATGTCATGTAGTGACGGGAGAGGTAAAGAATAGTATGGGACTATTTTTATTTGTCTTGGAAATATTAAACAGGTATAATAGTATAAGTCCTGGGTAGCTACCTCCCTGTCTCGCTATCTCTCTCTCTCTCTCTGTTCTAAGGCTAATCTCCGTCTCGACCTCTCTCTAGGGTCGCTTGTCTCCTTCTCTCTAGCCTGTTCGGTGGCTAATCTAGGTCTGAGCTCTCTTTCCTAAATTCTGGTATAGCAGGGGTGTGTCACATGTGTTCCTCGTGGGTGGACTAGATCTTTCTCACGAGAAGACTGCTGACAGCTAACTGCATCATCTCCTTACTGGCCGCTGTCGTCAGCTTTCCTCCGTGTAAGCATGTTTAGCGCTGCTAGATTCTCGCAGACACAACACCTTCTCATCATTTGACTTCCTGCTTCTATCTGTCTCTCTATCTATCTATTTATCTATCTATCTAGTATGATTTGCAATTATAATATGGAGACCTACCACATTGCTCAGCCGCGCAAAATGGCGTACCATCGACATTTAATAGTTATAATATATTAATACATACTACATACACATTATAATGAACTTATAAGCTAATTAAGTGAAATACATAATATTGTAAAGTAACATAATTGTATGAATATTGTATACATATATTATTCATAGTAAATAGTGATTATTCAGTAATATTACATTTTAAATAAGTTGAATACATATTGGAATAAATGCAATGATTGTTGTATAACACTTTGTAAGACGTGCATGTACAACAGACGTACGCATATAATTGTGCAGTGGTAATACTGCTAGGTTATACATTACATATTTGAGCTATCACCCTAGTAATGTCTAATATTTCACCCAACCCGTATGATGATACTGGTAATATAGAATTGTGCTATAATTGTATGACTTACAATATTGTACTAACATTGTGGTACCACACAACTGCAACATTTTATGAATTGCCGCCAAATACTGTGTTAATGCATAATTGTGTTGGCCTTATAATTGTAGTTACATAAAAGTTACATCTTGTTAATGCAACTGTTTTGTCGTTACATAATTGTTACATATCGTTTGTAGGTACATAATTGATGTTAAAGTTACATAAAAGTTACATCTCGTTAATGCAACTGTTACATAATTGGCAAAGTGTAACATAATGCAATCGTTTGTCGTTACATAATTGTTACATATCGTTTGTAGGTACATAATTGTAGTTAAAGTTACATAAAAGTTACATCTTGTTAATGCAGCTGTTACATAATTGGCAAAGTGTAACATAATGCAATCGTTTGTCGTTACATAATTGTTACATATCGTTTGTAGGTACATAATTGTAGTTTAGTGTAACATAATGCAATCGTTTGTCGTTACATAATTGTTACATATCGTTTGTAGGTACATAATTGTAGTTAGTGTAACATAATGCAATCGTTTGTCGTTACATAATTGTTACCCATCGTTTGCAGTTACATAATTGTAGTTAAAGTTACATAAAAGTTACATCTTGTTAATGCAACTGTCACATAAATTGGTACATATTGTTTGCAGCTACATAATTATAATATGGAGTAACATAATTGTAATAACTGCAGTCCTAACATATGCTGCGGTCGATGATAGTGATGATGTGTCGTGCCACTTGTATGTGGAGACAACAATTTGCTTTTTTGTTTGTAGTTTACGTGGTATTTTGACTTATGTAGTAACATTTACACTTATTTTCATTTGTTTGTTATGTGATCTTACTCTATTTCTCTTTTTTTCTTTCTTACTTTTCTTTCTTTCTTTTTTGTATGTATTGATTTTCTATAGTTTGTTTTTCTTTGCTTGTGTACGCTTTTTTCCATTTTGTTCATGGTTGCATAATTACTGGCTAATTTCCTTGGGATACTTTTTTTAAAGTTTAGTTTATATTGCACAGATACTACTGAAAATGAAATTATATAGTCCCATATTTTGTTATTTTATATAAAATATATATATATACACTATATACAGTATTAACTATACACACTGACTTGTTGTTCACCTGTACCTATCGTGAGTAATATGTGTGTCAGCACTGTGTGGAAATCATTGTCTTCACGATTGTGTTGAAGATGTTCACTCTTGCTAACGGCATTTGTGTTGGCCATTTTTTTTTTCTTCTCTAGGTTACCTTGTAACTTAATTTGTCTGTTTCCACTAGGTAGCTTTAATTAATAAATGTTTAATACAGTTCTTTTAATTGCTCACTGAGTAACTGTGATTGTATATTTTCTTTATTACTTTGTAGATATAATAATGTATAGTTGTATGTATGAAACACGTATTTTATGTAGGTATAAATGGTAACACTCGTTGGTAGTAAATAAATGTTATAATAGATGAATGAATATATACCGTGTAGAATAATTATTGTTGGTGATTATTTAGTGATTGAATTATGAAGATAATTGAAGTAGGTATGTGTATTTAAGCTGTAACTATACAACACGTTTTATATGTTTGTGCAGAAGCTTATTGTCTATCACTGTGTATTGTATGAATGAAGTAACTATGTAACTCACTAATTTTTACCGTGGTGTGAGTAGTGGTGCAGGTGGTGTGTTGACTGACGTGGCGTCTGTTCAGCAAGCACGCATGATGACCTCAACTTCCCACACTGGTAGCTGTGGTGAGTGAATGAGTAGCGATGAGTAACTTGAGTGAAGATGAGTTGTGAGTCGTGTCTCACTCTTCGTTTGTTTGTTCCCTTTATTCTATGTGGAAGTTTTCTCTGTCCTTTCTCTAGTGATTTACTCGTTGTGGGAGGAAGACTGCCGCTACTTGTAGGTGCGTGTAGAAGATTATACAGACGACGTAGAGTTGTTAATTGTAGTTGATTGTAGATGGCTGCCACCAAATGTCATAAAGACTTTGTAGTTACTTGTAGAGAAGTGTATTTTAGACTTGTGGTCGAGCGGCTTTTATATCTTGTAGTAGTTTCCCCACCAGATGTCATGTAGTGACGGGAGAGGTAAAGAATAGTATGGGACTATTTTTATTTGTCTTGGAAATATTAAACAGGTATAATAGTATAAGTCCTGGGTAGCTACCTCCCTGTCTCGCTATCTCTCTCTCTCTCTCTGTTCTAAGGCTAATCTCCGTCTCGACCTCTCTCTAGGGTCGCTTGTCTCCTTCTCTCTAGCCTGTTCGGTGGCTAATCTAGGTCTGAGCTCTCTTTCCTAAATTCTGGTATAGCAGGGGTGTGTCACATGTGTTCCTCGTGGGTGGACTAGATCTTTCTCACGAGAAGACTGCTGACAGCTAACTGCATCATCTCCTTACTGGCCGCTGTCGTCAGCTTTCCTCCGTGTAAGCATGTTTAGCGCTGCTAGATTCTCGCAGACACAACACCTTCTCATCATTTGACTTCCTGCTTCTATCTGTCTCTCTATCTATCTATTTATCTATCTATCTAGTATGATTTGCAATTATAATATGGAGACCTACCACATGTGTGTGTGTGTGTGTGTGTGTGCGTGTATGTGTGTGTGTGTGTTGGTTTGTTGAATGATGATGGTATAGTTCGTGTGTGTGTGTGTGTGTGTGTGTGTGTGTGTGTGTGTGTGTGTGTGTGTGTGTGTGTGTGTGTGTGTTTGTGTGTGTGTGTATGTGTGTGTGTGTGTGTGTATGTGTGTGTGTGTGTGTGTGTGTGTGTGTGTGTGTGTGTGTGTGTGTGTGTTGGTTTGTTGAATGATGATAGTATAGTTCGTGTGTGTGTGTGTGTGTGTGTGTGTGTATGTGTGTGTATGTGTGGCTTCATCTCCTTGTCCTTATGGACGATACTGCTCTTCTCTTGACAACGCGACGCGGGATGGAACATAACCTACATTTCTGAATCAGTTCTGTGTAAATAATGGCATGGTTGTGAATAATATTAAGACCAAGTTCTTTGCAATCCATGCGTCAGTGGGCAATCGTGAGCCATTCTGCGTTGGTGATATGGTCGTGCAGTGGTGTGACAGGTATGTGTATCTGGGCAGCCTGTTCACAAGCAACGGGACCCTGTCGTCCGCCATTACCGCCCACGCACAAGCAAAAATGTGCCACATTCTGAAATTTGTGTCATTTTTGGAAAAGAATATAGACATACCATTTTATGTTAAAAAGAAAATGTTTGAAGCAGCCTTAATGTCAACCATCCTATATGGCTGTGAGTCCTGGTTCAATGGGAACTTGAGGCCAATGGAAAAATTGTATAACTGGGGTATTAAACAGCTGCTGGGAGCTCGTATGACGGCGTGCACGGAAGTTTGTTACGTGGAACTCGGGTGCCCGCCACTGAAATCTTTAGTACTAGCAAGGCAGAGGAAGCTTTTCCAGCGACTGTGGGGGGAGAGGCGCGGTATGCCCGATGACCCGTGGGTGCACGCCGTCAGGCTGACCATGGCGGTTAACACACCAACAAGTAAACACATTAAGAGTTTAATTAATAATTCTGTTGATGATGTTAAAGTCGGCATTGAATCTTTAAAGCAATCAATTTCTAACTCTACATCTTCTAGAAGGCTAATTTATAATGTGTTGAACCCTACCTTAACAGTTCACGAGATCTATAAATGTCGTGGTAAAACTAGTGAGGTACACAGAGTGGCATTTAGTCGGCTGCGGGTAATCAGTCATAATCTGGCGATTGAGACGGGCCGTTGGAATCGGCGTGGACGGGGACGTCTCCCGGTAGCAGAACGGCTCTGTCCATGTGGTGCTGTGCAAACAGAGTTGCATGTACTGGAGGTGTGTCCACTGACTCAGCACATACGTACAAGATATAACTTTACTTCCTGGAGTCAAATCATTGGTGACGATGCTCAGTTTCCTATTGAGGAGATAGTGTATAAGGTCCTTTCCTGTTTTGGCTAGTGTGTACTATAATGTTTAACATAACCTATGTTATTTAAAGTGTATTTAATTCATTTTGTATGCTCTTATTCTAACCATGATATATCATTGGGATTTTTTGTTTTTTTCCGTAAAAAAGGTGATTGGTCAAATTGTAGTTAAGTTACTAATCAGAAGTATAATGATTTCCATCTTTCATTAAGGCTATATAGATGCACTGATCAACCCTTTAATACTTCGCTTGTTTTGTGGACCATAATTCGTTGCTAACATCTGATGTACTGTTTATCATGCTAAGGTTTATTGTTGCTTGAAATCCTGTATGTGTAACTGGATATTGTGGTCAATAAATACTTACTTACTTACTTACTTACTTACCGTGTGTGTGTGTGTGTGTGTGTGTGTGTGTGTGTGTGTGTGTGTGTGTGTGTGTGTGTGTGTGTGTGTGTGTGTGTGTGTGTGTGTGTGTGTGTGTGTGTGTGTGTGTGTGTGTGTGTGTGTGTGTGCTGGTGTGTTGAATGATGCTCGTAGAGTTCGTGTGTGTGTGTGTGTGTGTGTGTGTGTGTGTGTGTGTGTGTGTGTCTGGAAATATGTATATAAATATGTTTGTGTGTGTGTGTGTGTGTGTGTGTGTGTGTGTGTGTGTGTGTCTGGAAATATATATATAAATATGTTTGTGTGTGTGTGTGTGTGTGTGTGTGTGTGTGTGTGTGTGTGTGTGTGTGTGTGTGTGTGTGGAAATATGTATATAAATATGTTTGTGTGTGTGTGTGTGTGTGTGTGTGTGTGTGTGTGTGTGTGTGTGTGTGTGTGTGTGTGTTCTTACCTAATTATTCTCACCTAATTGTATCTTTACAAGAATGAGTCGAGATCGTACTGTCCCGTTTGACCATTTGTATCGTACATATCCTTAAATTTATGAATAGATTTGGAACACTCTATTTCATTCGGTTGTGCATTCCACTGATCAATTGCCCTATTTGTGAAACTGAATCTCATTACGTCTTTTTTATCTCTCTTTTTATGTAGTTTTTTGCAATGTTCTGTTGCTGATGCTTTCCCGTCGGTTATATATTCATTTATGTCTACTTTCTCTTTCCATGAGATGTATTTATGTAGCATAATCATGTCTCCTCTTTTCCTTCTCTCCTGTAGTGTTGGTAGATTCAATTTTTCATTCGTTCCTCGTAGCTTAGATCCCATAAGCTTTGTATGCATATTGTAGCTGCCCTTTGTACTTTTTCAATCTTATCTATGTTTTTTTGAGATGAGGATTCCAGACAACTGATGCATACTCTAGGGTTGGTCATATGTATGATGATATTATCTTTCTGAGCATGTCTTCATGTATGTGTGTGTATATATATATATATATATATATATATATATATATATATATATATATATATGAATTCTATTCTCATATTTGCAAGCAGTGTATTCATGTTATGTACCTTCTCAGTGACGTGGTCAGGCGGAGATAGTCTGGTATTGATAATCACTCGTAGGTCCGTTTCCGTTTCTGATATGTGTAGGGTTGATCTTCCTAACTTATAATCTGAATCTGGTCTTTTCTCACTTATACCAAACGTAATTACATGACACTTTTCCATATTAAATTCCATTTGCCTTTTATTGCTCCATTCATAACGCTTACGTAATTCTTCTTGTAGCTCTTTCCAAGAATCTGTTTAAGAAATATTCAATTGTATTTTTGCTTCATCCGTAAACATATTTAGAGAGCTTCCATTTCCAGTGTTACTGTTTATGTCATTTATATACACTAAAAAACATAACTGGTTCAACGCTGAGCTGTGTGGAGCTCCACTAGTCACGTCCCTCCACGATGAGTAATTTCCCCTTAGTACTGTTCCATTTCGTCCATCCAACGGTACAGGTTACCTTGATGGTACAGTTTCCATCTAAGTCTTTGGTGCAGTATTCTCGCAAATGCTTTCTTGAAATTGATGATGTCCACCCATCCTTCTATTTGTGTGTGTGTGTGTGTGTGTGTGTGTGTGTGTGTGTGTGTGTGTGTGTGTTTGTGAATTATTTAGTGGTGGCACTTGTGGTGCATTAATGATGTGTGTGTGTGTGTGTGTGTGTGTGTGTGTGTGTGTGTGTGTGTGTGTGTGTGTGTGTGTGTGAATTAATTGGTGTGGCATTTGTGGTGCATTAATGATGTGTGTGTGTGTGTGTGTGTGTGTGTGTGTGTGTGTGTGTGTGTGTGTGTGTGTGTGTGTGTGTGTGTTGATTTATTGGTGGTGGCAGTTGTGGTGCAATGATCTATCTATCTCTCTATAGCCCTACGCCCTAATTCCGCAAAGGGTGGCCGCAGACAAAACGCTTCCAAGTCGCTGTCACCCGCCATTTGACTGCCCTATCCCCAACTTAGTCCCCCGTCCTTCATATACCTCTTAACTCCATCCCTTCACCTCATCCTCGGACTTCCCCTCCCTCTCCCTTGCTCCACTTCACTCACATACACCCTCTTAGTCAGTCTTTCATTTTCAATTCTCTCCAAATGTCCAAACCACGTAAGTTTATTAATTTTCTCCTAATTTTCTCAACCACATCCATATCCAACCCACAACGTTCCTTCACTTCTTCGTTTGTCATCCTGTCCCTCCATGTCACTCCACATGCTCCTCTCAAGTCACTAATTTTCAATGCTTTCAGTTTTACTTGTTCC
>NC_137052.1:12014845-12127345 GCF_032717465.1 Coenobita brevimanus | reverse complement strand
TCTACAGGAGATGAGTGTTGGGGTAGGGGAGAGAAGAGTGGCAGGAAGCAAGGTTGGCATGGAAAAATTATACGCTGGTGATATGGAGCCAAATCAGCCATAGTTTAACGTTGATTATGGAATTTGATAGTCAGGCCGTTAAACATTATCCAGACATATGCACATTACACAGTCTAGCAGCATGTTTTGTTATGATTATCATCTATAGGACTACCTACTTCCCACGCGATGGAACATTACACAAACCCTGCATTAATAGTCATTGGTGATGGCAACGTCATCCTCTGATTATTGTCTGATTCAAACCACCAGTTTCACACCTACCACACCCTCCTGCTCTGAACCTGTCGTAATGACTAAATGGCACTACGACAGGGCAGACTGGGAGGGACTTCAGAATTTTCTCATGGATGTTCCTTGGACCTCCTTTTTCTCCCATGATGCAAATTCCACATTGGGCCACATACAGGATTTCATTAAAGTCGGCACAGAAACATTCATTACCCGTCATAGTTACAGAAAAAGATGTACTTTTCCTAAATCGTTTGACCACAATTGTGCTAGAGTAACAGAACATAAAACAATAGCCTATAACACTTATACAAGGACCAAAACCAAAGAAGCCTTTAACTGTTATAAAAATAAATCAGAAACCATGCCAAAACTATTATCAATCTATCTAAATCATACTTTCTACATAGACAAGCTAAGAAACTACTAAACAATCCAAATGATAACAAAATATTCTGGTCAACCCTTTCTTCATTCAAAACTAACTTCACTACCACCTCTTCCATTCCACCGTTACAGTCCCCCAATGGAAATCTAGTAAGTGACCCACACGGAAAAGCCAACCTTCTTGTTGGCATTTTTTCAACAAACTCAACCCTAAATTCAGAAAATCATTTTATTCCTGTACTTAATTTTGATTCCCCTCAAATACCTCCTTTCATGATTCACACCAGACACGTACAAGCCGTATTACAGAATCTATTAGCAGACAAAGCCATTGGTCCAGATGAAATTCCTTCAATAATACTTAAAAATTGCTCCTCAGTGTTGGCTCCTGTAATAGCAAAATTATTCCGCTTATGCATCCGTACCTCAATTTTTCCAGCCCCTTGGAAAGAAGCAAATATCCATCCTGTTCCTAAAAAGGGGGCAACTTCTGATGCATCAAACTATAGACCAATTGCAATAACTTCCGCTCTCGGTAAAGTTTTTGAGACACTAATTAACAAACACATAGTCAAGCATCTAGAAATCAATAAATTGATCAGTGATCGGAAGTATGGATTTAGACAGGAACGTTCAACTGTAGATATTCTTTAACTTCTTACCCATCAGATTAACAAACCAATAGACCAACATGGTGAAACACACAGAGTAGCACTTGATATTTCAAAAGCATTTGACAGAGTATGGCACCAGGCCTTATTGTCTAATATGTCACACTATGGCCTTGCATCACTGGATCCTCTGATTTCTTCTTACCTTCATAGTAGAAAAATACGGGTTATGGTAGATGGAATTTATTCTCAGTTTCATTCCATAAATGCTGGCGTACCTCAGAGATCAGTTTTGGCGCCAACCCTCTTTCTCATACATATAAATGACCTCCTATCTGTCACGCACAACCCAATACACTCTTATGCTGATGACTCGACCCTTCATAGTTCTTGCACATTTAGTACCTCCTTTACACAATTTGATATTACTATCTATCTTTCTATCTATTGCCAGACGCCTCAATCCCGTTTGGGGTGGCCACAAACAAATCGCCTCCAAGTCGCCCTGTCCCCCGCCATTTCACTCCCCTGCTCCCAACTCACACCCCCCTCTCTCATATACTTCTCCACCCCATCTCCCCATCTCATCCTCGGCCTCCCCCTCCCTCTTTCCCCCTCCACCTCACTCACATACACTCTCTTCGTCAGTCTTTCATCCTCCATCCTCTCTACATGGCCAAACCACCTCAGTGTGTTCCTCATAACGCTTCCTATCACATCCACATCAACACCACAACGCTCCTTTATATCCTCATTCGTCAGCCTGTCTCTCCATGTGACTCCACACAGCAATTTCTCTGAACCAGGACCTTTCTAAAATTAATCAATGGGGACAAAAAAATCTGGTCTCATTTAATGCTCAGAACAATAAATACATTAATTTCTCCAATAGAAAGAATCCCTCAGACTCTCACATAATTTTAAATGATGTCAGTATTCCCATATCTACTACAATTGATATTCTAGGTGTTACTCTAAACCCCAACCTAAGCTGGACAGCTTATGTTAAATCCCTTGCTAAAAATGCTTCAAAAAAACTGGGACTTATGTACAGAGTTCGTGAGTTCTTCATTGACGAGCAGATGGCCACAATATACGTAAGTCATGTGCATTCTCAGAGCGAATACTGTTCACCACTGTGGAGTGGATGTGGAGCGGTTGCATTGAGGCAGTTGGACAAAATTCAAAATAAGGCAATTAGATTAATCAATAATCCTACCATAACGCAGAACCTTCCTCCGTTATCAGTACGTAGAGATGTTGCTTCTTTAGCACTATTTTATCGATATTTTTACCGTAAGTGCTCTAACGAACTGGCTTCAATTGTGCCTCCCCTTCACATTTTCTCCTGATAAACTCGGGCAGCTGGGAGCGCCCATGAACTCACAGTCTCTCCTCCACAATGCAGAACCTCTGCTTATCAAAATTCATTTATCCCCAGAACTACTACTCTCTGGAATTCACTTCCTGGGAGTTGCTTCCCACATACATTTAATCCTCTCAATTTTAAATTAAATTGTTATAAGTATTTTATGAATGGACGATGGAAGTTAGTGAATGTACAGCGAGGTTAGATGGTGAGGAATTGGAAAATGTGAGTACGTTTAAGTATTTGGGTAGTGTGATGAGTAAGGATGGAGGTTTGGAGGGTGAAGTGCTTGAAAGGGTACAGCAGGGAAGAAAGGTTGCTGGTTCCTTGAAAGCAGTGATAAGAAACAGGGAAGTGAGCATGGAAGTGAAAAAGTTACTACATGACAGTATTGTGATACCAACTCTAACGTACGGAAGTGAAGCTTGGACATTGTTGGAAGGACACAAGTCAAGAGTGAGAGCAGTGGAAATGAGTTATTTAAGAGGAGCCTGTGGAGTCACGTGGAGAGACAGGCTGACGAATGAGGATATAAAGGAGCGTTGTGGTGTGGATGTGGATGTGATAGGAAGCGTTATGAGGAACACACTGAGGTGGTTTGGCCATGTGGAGAGGATGGAGGATGAAAGACTGACGAAGAGAGTGTATGTGAGTGAGGTGGAGGGGGGAAGAGGGAGGGGGAGGCCGAGGATGAGATGGAGGGATGGGGTGGAGAGGTATATGAGAGAGGGGGGTGTGAGTTGGGAGCAGGGCAGTGAAATGGCGGGGGACAGGGCGACTTGGAGGCGATTTGTTTGTGGCCACCCCAAACGGGATTGAGGCGTCTGGCAATAGATAGATAGATAGATAGACGACGCCTTTAGGCACATGGACTTATTTTTTTTCTTTTGTTTTTCCTTCCTCCATTCATTATAAAAAAAAAAAATGGTGATATATGAAACACCCGTAGAATGTTTGTTTCATGTTACACCTGTTGTCACAGTGATTGAGAGCTATTCTTGTTCCGTTTAAGTAGTAACATCAAGAATGACGACTGTGATATCGAAAGCAGACGAGAGGGAGGGAAAAATTTTCTACTGCCACAAATAATAATAGTTAACAGTAGTGATTCGTGCCTATGGTTCTCGGGGGTGGAGAATGAGGGCGGTAAGTCTCCATCGCAACTGGTGGTGGTCATCTTGATTTCTTCCCCTTCTTCTTCTTCTTTTTCTTTGGCATGGACGTGATGTCTTCATCAGCGGTCGACAGGTCGTCAGCAGGAGGTGGAGGTGGCTGAGGGAGAGAGATGTCTGCGTCCTGAATGGAAGGGACGGGAGAGGGGGCCCTCTCCTTCTCAGCTGCTGACGGTGGGTGGTGAGTAAGTGTGCTGGTCTGCTTGTGTGCCGTGGCCATGGGAGGGTTCCGTGCGGTGGTGGAGGAGGCAGTCGTCCCGTCTAGAGAAGCGTTGAACTGCAGCCTTTTCCGCGGTGTTCAGTGGGGATGGAGAGGCTGCAGCACAGGGGCATAACGCTCCTGATGAGGGGCAGAATGTGCATGGGTGAAGCTCTGCAGGATGACAAGGCACGGCAGCCCATTCTTCTCGAAGATCAAGGAGAGAAGAACAAGCAGCGCAGCCTTGTCATCACCACAAAATGCCCTTACCGTCGCCATGCACATGGTGACAATCGTTTCCACTCCACCAGGATGACAGGTATCCAGAGGCCGGCGCCCCTGGGGCATGGGGCACCACCGTGTATAGGCAGAGCCTTGCACAGCCGCAGCCCCCGGCCCGGTGACGTCCCTGGCCTCGGGGCCTTTGGGCATCTGGTGGAGATGGAATTCAACTGTCTCAGTCTAGCCTAGCAAGAGCCAAAGGTGCTGTAATTTGGGAACAGAGATCTCCAGATGGTGTACAAAAACATGGGCACCAGTGTCCTGGTGCCTGATGAATCCGTATCCCGCCTTCACGTTGTACCATTTCACTGCGCCTACGATGGTCTGCACCCAGGTCGACTCCTCATTGCCCATGGTAGCCCCTCTCAATGGGTCGAAGGCCGAGTGGACTGAAGAAAGGCATGGCAAGACAGGAGATGCTACTGCCACCGCTGCTGGACCAGGAATTACTATTGGCCCCCTTATAACCCAACTCCCTCCTCCTGTCTCTCAGGTCTCCCAACCCCACCCTGCCACTTCCTGTGGTATCACCTCCTCTGTGGGGAACTTTTCTTTGATTTCAGAGGTCTACCAATGTCAGTTCACAGCAGGGAGGATGGGTTTCACGATAATTTTCTGATCATTGATGGTTGTCAGGAGGTTGATATGATAATATGATTTAAATGATAATTTGTTAACTGTTGCATGGTTCATGACTAGAAACTAAACGAATCATGAAATCCGTGTCATTCATAAGAACTGACATTGTATAGAGGTATTATTGTGTGACATAATTTTAAAAAACTTACCATAATCATGACATGCTATTATCAGTATATTTTCTGGCAGAACTTTACTTATATATTACTACCAATAACCGCCCACAGCGGCAATGATCGCCGCGTTTGGTTTGTCCTAACGACTGAACGAAACCGGGTGAAGTTACATACCTATCAGTGTTACCAGATGCAGAGAGCATTACACCACCTCGCTGGGGACGGATTGTTTCTGTATAATATGTCCGTAAACTGTACGTTTACCCAGTGATAGTGCTTTCATAATATTGAGTATTTGTTAAGAGTCAGAAAGATGTTAATCAATAATCTAAAGACTTCTTTTAAGCACTGTATGAGTAAGAAATTTATAGGAAAGGTAATGAATGGATATAAGAATTAGACTTCTGTGTTGTGAGCACCTCAGTGGTGGATGGGGTGAGCGAGTTCTAAGTGTTTCAAAATGATTCATTTCCTTTAGACCACGTAATCATGACTGTAACCTTGTCAATACCTGGCATAGACTTTAGCTTGTGTAATTGTGTCACCATCTGGGGGATCACGCAGTTCTTTATAGTGGTTCTGGTCAAAAAAAAGGCACAGGTGAACCTATTCATATAAGTGATGCTGATGAAACATAAATTTCTGAGTAGGTTGCAGTTGAGCAATATTCCTGACATCATCATCATCATCATCATCATCATCCGAACCTCCTTTCCCACCCTAGGGCAGGGTGAGGAGTAGCAGTGTCCAGACAAATCTGCCCAGTCCAGTGGGTCATGCTTCCATTCACTCATTATTTAAGCCCCCGGAATCCTGGCTCTATTGGATACGCCAAAAACATTCACCACATTCTGTAGCTTCACATAATCGTATCTGATAGAGTCAATCCAGACTCTGCCATGTTAAAAAAGGGTGCCAAAATCCCTTATCATGCACTTCTCACAACATTCATCCAGCCAGCTCGATCTCTTGTCAGTTCCCTAGCCTCACCGACTTCCAAGCCTCTACTTCCTGATGCACTCATCCACCATATCTCTCCACCTTCTCCTTGGTCTACCTTGCCTCCTCCTTCCTTCGAATTCACTCAGATATATCTTTTTCACCACTCTATTGTTATCCTTTCTCTCCACATGACTATACCATCTCAGTACACTCTCTTCGATTCTGGTGTCCACTGACTTCCTCACTCCGCATCTTTCACGAATCACATTATTTCATATCCTATCCACCCTCTGTACTCCACATACATTTCTCAGCAGTCCCATCTCCACTGCTCTTACTCTTGACTTTTCATTTTCATGCCACACCATAGTCTCACATCCATGTGTTAAAGTTGGCACTTACACTCCTTCATGTAAGCCTCGTGCAGGTGCAACACTCAAGCCTCTGTTTCTTATCAAGGCCTTCATTGCATCACCTACTTTTCTTCCTTGTGTCACTCTACTTTCAACTTCTTTTGCACGTTTTCCTCTCTTTTCTATCACTGTACCCAGGTATTTGAACTCTCTCACCAATTCCAGTCTTTCTCCATCGCACTGGGTGTCACCTTCTCTCTCAATAACCATCACTTTACTCGTTTCTGCATTCAACGCACGACGCTTACAGACATCAACAAACTCTGCACTAGCCCACCAAGTTCTTGTCCAGTACTTGCAAGCAGTACTGCATCATCAGCATAGAAAAAATTTGAGATATTCCATCCATCACCATTCATTACCAATGCCATCCCTCTCTCCATTAGTCGTGTTTTTACTTCTCTCATCACCCCATCCATATATATATATTGAACAACCATGGAGACATCACACAACCTTGTTGCACACCCACACCGATCGTGAGCCATTCACTTAGATGCCAGCTAACCCTTAAATATGCTTCACTACCATCATAAAAACTCTTGACGGCACCTAGCAGCTTACTCTCTACACAGTACATGCGCAAACCTTTCCACAATCCTTCTCTGTCCACTTTGCCATATGCTTTTTCGAGATCCATAAATGCCATAAACACCTTATGGTCCTTCTCACAAGCCTTCTTTACTATCTGTCTTACTACAAATATTTGGTCCACACATCCTCTGTCACTCCTAAAGCCACCCTGTTCATCACCCACTAGGACTTCTGATGTCCCTCTTACCTTATAATAATGCTTCCATATACCTTCCCTGCCACACTCAATAAACTTATGCCACGATAATTCTTGCACTTACTTCGCTCACCTTTATTTTTGTACAGGGGTACAATCACAGCCTTCTTCCACTCTGCAGGCACAGGTTCACTCATCCATGCTTTCTTACATATCTCCAACAAGCACTTCATTCCACTTTCTCCACTAAACATGCGCATCTCTGCATACACCTGATCAACCCCAGCTGCTTCCCATTTTTCAGCCGCATCACAGCACTCTTCGCCTGTTCGAGTGTCATGTCTCCTGGTACTGCATTCCTTCTCTGCACACCCCCAAAACCAATCATGTGTACAGCCGCTGTGCTCTCTCTATATCCATTCATCAGGCTTTCAAAATAATCTTTCCTGGTCCTTACTTCATCTCCATGGGTTAATAATCAACCACCTACATTCTTCACACCATCACATTTCTTTCCGTTTTCACTTCTACATTTCCGCACCTCTTTCCAGAACAACTTTCTATTTTCAGAGTAGTTCACATTCATTTTTTTCCTATATCCTCATTTACCTCCTCCTTTTTCCTCTTCACTAGTCTCTTTACGTGCTTCTTGCTCTCGACGTATTCAGTTCTTATTTCAACTGAGCCCCTGTCCTGTAACCACTGTAGTCATTTTTTCCTCTTCTCCACCGCTCTCTTTACCTCCTCATCCCACCATGCTGTACCTTTCTTCATTGTTGTTACTCTTGCCACACCACACACCGCTTTAGCATTCCTAACTAAGGAATCCCTATATGCATTTCACAGGCTGTCCAGATCCATTTCGTACCAATTCAGTAATTCTAACTCCTCCTCTACTTTGGTCCTGTAATCATGTGCCATTTCTTTGATCCTCAGCTTCTCAACGTTCAGTTGTTCTCCCTGACTGCTCCTGTCTCTCCTGATCCACCTCACTCCTCTCAGCTTGATCTTGCATACCATAATCATATGATATGACAGACCTCCACATCGTCCTCTCACGGCCTTCGTATCAGCAACCATTCCCATCGTCGACCTGTCTACGAGCATGTAATCAATCAGGCTTCTTTCAGCATGATCCCCGTTCCCTCTATACCATGTATATTTATGTGCATCTCTGTGTTTGACATACGAGTTACACATGCACAACCTCCACGCCTGACACATATCCTTTAGTCTCTTCCCATTATAATTTTCTCCTGGTACTCCATAACAACCCATTATGTCATCCTCAGGACCAGTGCCTACTCTTCCATTCATATCCCCCATTAAAATCACGTTATAGCTCCTGTGCATTTCTCCCACCACTTCACCCAGCTCATCCCAAAATCTCTCTTTCTCTCTCTCACTCCTGTCTTCACACGGTGCATATGCTACAATTACTGCCACTTGCACCTTCTCGAACCTGACATATATACACCTCGAGCTGACACATTTGAAGTCTCTCATTCCACTCTGCCACACCTCATTCCTCAACAAAGCAACTCCTTCCTTGCATCTTCCTCACCCATTCATTCCTGATCTTACACATTTCACACCCTCCCACTCCTCCACTCCGCACTCTTTCATCTTCGTTTCACACAATGCCATCACAGTACATCTTGCATTCTTGAACGCATTCACCACTTCCACCCTCTTGCTCTCCTCATTCACACCTCTCACATTCCACATGGCCACGCGAATCTGCCCATTTGATTGGGGCTCTGGGTAGGTATTGGGCCCTTCCTGACATATCAGATAATATCGATGATCTATCTATCTATCTGTAGCCCGACGCCCTAATCCCGCAAAGGGTGGCAGCAGACAAAACGCCTCCAAGTCGCTCTTTCACCCACCATTGGCCTACCCTCCCCCCAACTCACTCCCCCCTCCCCCATATGCCTCTCAACTCCATCCCTCCACCTCATCTCCGGTCTTCCCCTCCCTCTCCCTCCCTCCACCTCACCTACATACACCCTCTTTGTCAGTCTTTCATTCTCCATTCTCTCCACATGTCCAAATCATCTTAGTGTATGTCTCCTAATCTTCTCAACCACATCCACATCCACCCCACAACGTTCTTTCACTTCTTCATTCATCAACCTGTCCCTCAATGTCACTCCACATGCTCCTCTCAAGTAACTCATTTCCACTGCTCTCACTCTTGACTTGTTCCCCTTTTGCAAGGTCCATGCCTCGCTTCCATAAGTCAGGGTAAGGATCCCAATACTATCATGCAGTAACTTCTTAACACTCACCTCCCTATTTCTCATCACTGCTTTCAGTGAACCAACAACCTTCCTTCCCTGCCGTACCCTTTCATGCACTTCATCCCCCAAGGTTCCATCCTTACTCATCACACTACCCAAGTACTTGAATGCACTCACATTCTCCATATCCTCGCCATCCAACCTCACCGTGCATTCTGTGACTTCATTCCTCTCAAACACCATAACTTTATTCTTGTTTACATTAACTTTCAGATTCCTATTCCTGCACAGTGTCCCAAATTCATTCACCAAACTTTGCAACTCCCATTCACCTTCACTCAACAATACTGTATCATCAGCAAACAACAACACCGGAATCTTCCAAATCTCACCCTCATTCGTTACAGCCAGCCCCATATCCACTGCCCTACCTTGCACCTCCTTTACAACCCTATCCTTGTATATATTAAATAGCCATGGAGACATCACACAACCCTGTTTCAGTCCCACACTGAGATCAAAGAACTCACTCAGGTCACCATCCCTCGCAACGTAGCCCTAGCTCCTTCGTACATACTCTTCACAGCACTCAACAATTTCCCCTCCACTCCATATATTCTCAATACCTTCTACATACCTTGTCTATCTATTTTGTCATAAGCTTTCTCCAAGTCCATTAATGCAGCATACACTTTCTTTCCCTTCTCTAGCTACTTCTCCACTAAATATCTTAGAAGAAATATCTGATCTACACACCCTTTTCCCTTCCTAAATCCCCCTTGTTCTTCTCCAAAAACCTCCTCTGTTATATGCCTAACCCTATCAACGAGTATTTTACCATATGTTTTTCAAATCACACTAGAAGGCAAATACCCCTAGGTTACCTCATACTTCTCTCTCCTCTTTTCCTTTGTATAAAGGAACAATTATACCTGATTTCCAGTCCTCCGGAACCCTTCCCTCTTCCTAAGCCAATCTACATAATTTCCATATCCACTCCACTACGATCTCACCCCTATACCTCAGCATTTCACCACACACTCCATGAATTCCTGGGGCCTTTCCCATCTCGATCTTCTTCTTTGCTTGCATTATTTCCACTCTACTGATCTCTTCCTCCCTCCTCTCATCTCTCCTCCCAGCCATTCCCCAACCACTTATACTTGCACTGCTCTAACTCTCTACATTCAACAAATCCTGAAAGTAGTTCTATTATCTCCTCAATTTCTCTCTCTTCTCCACCAACAATCTATTACTCCTATCTTTCACTCCCCTACTATATCCCCTTTCACACTGCCTTACTTTCTTTATCTCCTTCCAAAACAATTTCTTACTCTCCCTCCATTTCACACTCACATTCCTCCCAAATTCTTCATCCACTTTCTTCTTACTCTCCTTCACCAATCTCTTCACCTCCCTTCTTCTGCTCACATATACCTCTCTCTTCTTTCTCTCATCTTCTCCCCTACCTCTACTCGCTAGCCATTCACTATATGCCTTCTTCTTTTGTTCCATAGCTCGTTTCACCTCATCATTCCACCATGCGACCCTTGCACATCCCGGCTTCTCCTCCTCACTCCACAAACATCGATGATTGTTGCAGTAATGTGACTAATATATTATACCAGTGTGCGAGGCTCAGTAGACGAGCCGCAAGTGGCATAGGTACAGGGTGGTAACGCTACCTTAAAGAGCTGAGAAAGAATTGTTCAAAATGATGATTTGTAGTTATGGAGAACTATAAACTGGAAGGGGAAGTAGGAATGTGTGTGTAAGTTAGATGTTCGTCCATCCTACGATGAGTTCAAAGAATATTTTGAGAGTACTTTCAACCTCCCTGACGGTTTGTGGCTCACCGACTGTGACTTTACTACTGATGTGTCTATACTGATATTGGGTGAACCAGTTTCCCCGTTAGAAGTCCAGCATCAGGCAAAATTTTTAAAATCGGACAAGGCTTTGGGACCTGACGGTTTATCTCCAGGCATTCTAAAAATCCTACCTGGTCAATAGTATGTTCTGCTAGTGACTGTGTTTAACAGTATCTTTTATTCAGGTGCCTACCCTCTGGTTTGGCCAAGAGCCAACTTAGTAACAATTTTAAAGAAAGGTGATAGGAGAAGTGTTAAGAATTACAGAGACATAAAAATAATCAAAAGTATCTCTAAATTATATGACATGGTACTGAGTTCAAGACTGTGGCAGTGGTTCATACCGTATAAGGTGCAGGCCGCAGCCCATGAGAGGGGATGCCTGGAACTTATAATTTAACTGAGACTGTTATGTGACATGGCTAGGAGAAAGAATTTAACTCTGTTCGTAACACTCATTGATTTCTCCCAAGCTTATGATAGGGTACCAAGGCATACGTTATTCAGTGTTATGCCGTTTAGAATGTGGATCAGTGATGCTGTGTGCCTTGGTTGCCATGTATAGTGTGACAGATAGCTAGATTGGTACCACCTTAGTCTTAATAACTCTTGGTGGTAGACAGGGACCACCTACTTCTTGCCTCTTGTTTCCAGTCTTGGTAGATGATCTAACACGGATTATCAAGGGGAGGTTGTGAGTATGATGGCTTTTTGCAGTGGCTGCATATCCTGGTTCTTGTGGACGATACTGTGCTCCTAGCCACAACTAGGCAAAACATGACATTAAAATTAACTATACCTCAATATTTTTGTACCGAATACGGAATGAAATTTAATCACTCTAAAATTAAATTTTTGTGATTCATGAAAGTGATGCAGACTCGGAGCCTTTGGTCTTGAACGAGTTAGTGGTTGGGTGCTGCGATACATATGTGTACTTGGGTTCACCGTTAACGAGTGATGGTTACACCTCATCAGCCATTAAAGCTCATGCTAATGCTAAGATGTAAAATGTGCTTAAATTTGTGTCATTCATTAGTAAGACTAATGATGTTCCGTTCATTGTGATAAGAGTATTCGAGGCAGCTCTGATGTCATCACTCATTTATGGATGTGAATCATGGTTAGGAGCAGATCTTCAACCAATGATTAAATTACATCATTGGTGTTTAAAGAAATTGCAAGGGGTAAGAAGATCTACATGTAACACTGTATGCTACGTTGACTCAGGATATCTGATTTAGACGAATAAATTATACATAAACAACATAAATTCTTTCGTTCCATGTGGCAATTGAGATCCCACAATGAAGATGATCCTTTAATGCATGTAATTAAGATTGTTATTAATACACTGTTACAAGCAGGCTGATTAGGGAGTTTATAACGACTAATGTGACATATTTGAGTGTGGCAATGGAAAATGTGAAGAACAGTATCGCAAACAGTATTTCCTCCAAACATATAACTTCTAAAGATATAAATCCAAACTTTTATCTACATTATGTTTACAAAGAGAGACACACAGTTAATGAAACACACAGGTTATCATTTTCACAGTTTCGTGTGGGCGGACATTACCTAGCCAGTAAGACAGGAAGGTGGAACAGGCAGGGGCAGGGCCACTTGCTGTTGCATGAGAGGTTGTGTGCGTGTGGAGAAGTGCAAACAGAGAAACAAGTAGTGCAGGACTGTCCAATGACTCAAGGCATTAGAGACTGCCACCAATTTTCAAAAACAGAATACTTGTTTTCTGATAATTTAGAACCGGAAATGACATGTAAAATAATACACAAAATTTTGTCTATTCATAACCTCCTCATGCACCATAAGTTTTCTGCAAATATGTGTGACATGATCAGAGAAAATGCCAGAAGAGCAGGCTGGACTCACGCACAAAGGAAAACATTCCCACGTATTTTATTTGACCCATAAATTGGTTATAATGGTATATACCATCGTCTTCCCTAATGTTTATACTATACGATAAGCTAATAAAAACACAAAATTGATGAGTAAACGTACTGTGAGAATACTTTGTTCAACAGTGAAAATCACTGCTCTACACTGTAGCACAAAATTGTGTTCACATGATGCAAGAGCTAAGCATATATCTAGGTGCAGAATTTCATGAGCTTTCACGTGGTGTTGTCAGGATTCTGACATGACCAACAGTTTTTGAGTAAAATGCCAGAAATTGCACATGTGCCCCCTCCCCCCCAGAACTAAAAACCAAGAGAATGCCAACTATTTGAGAGTGTTGGCCTGGAAGTAGACACCCTCCTCTATGTATTTCATGCTAAAACATAATTTTTGGTGAATATTTTTGTCCAGAATTGCCTAATCGACATCCCTTCAGACCGCCACTGCGAGTGTGTCATAGTGCATTATCAGTTCCTCTTCAGACTAACACCATTTTGACTCGTTATGAGTCATGGTGGGTAAAGGGGCTCTATCTGTTCTTAAAAAGAAGAGTCGCCACTGCATGGAAATTTAGAATAATTAATCAGCAAGTGTTTGAAGTTACTATATACTGAATTGCATTCAGTAGGGTATGTTTCGCATTTTGGAAAGATACAATATTTGTGTAATCACTGTGTTTGTGGAGAGGTGCAGCACAATACCTTGTGTAGGATTGTCCCTTGACTTAGATATTAAAGACTGCTATCAATTTTTAGAAACAAACCATTTGTTTCGTTTGTAAAATTTGAATCCAATATGACACGTACGATAATTGATAATATTTTGTCTGTCTACACTTAACCCGCCCCGTGGCAATGATGTACATGTATGTCGGCCTCTATGCATGGACAGTGCTATTGATGTACATGTACATTGGCAATTTGATATATTTGCCAAATTTCGAAAATTAAAATTAGGTGCCAAAAAATTTGACTGGGATATTCCTGCACCTCTCTAGGCCTTCCTATATCATCTATACACCCAACAAGGGTGTTTCTGGCTCGAATAGCATAATTACCCATGAAGAAAACGAAGATCTACCTCAATTCAATGGGTATTGCAGGCAGACAATAAAGTCTATGGGCATTACTCTGATGTTTTCAGCCAACTGTTCAGGGAGAATCGACCTCAAAATCGACCTAAATGCCTTCTGAGTACATTTATGGTTGTTCCCCATGTTTTCTTGTCATTTGTAACTAATTTAGCAAAAAAAAGGTTAAACACTGGCTGGCACCACAGATCCATGAGGGTCCAAAGTCTGCTGGCACTCGGCAGGTTAAAGTTGCTGGTGTATGAGAATTTACGATAATTAATTGGAGTGTTGTTGAAGTTAAGATATACTGGACTGTAGTTAGTAGGATTTATAACGAACTTTGTATACATGCTGCCTTTATAAGATCATTGTAAGTTGTATTTTAATGGTGCAGTCAATAAACTATTTATCTATCAATCTGTGAGATTACTGTATGTGTAAATGGGTAGTAGTTGTGATGACGGTTGGTATGTGTGTGTGTGTGTGTGTGTGTGTGTGTGTGTGTGTGTGGTGGGGGGTGTTGTGATGGTAATGGTTGTTATGCATGGATGCTGTGTGTGTGTGTGTGTGTGTGTGTGTGTGTGTGTGTGTGTGTGTGTGTGTGTGTGTGTGTGTGTGTGTGTGTGTGTGTGTGTGTGTTTTCGAGTCTGTTGTTTGTCTACGTTGTGCATGTATGTATTTGGTGATGGTGGGTCTATTGTTGCTGGTTATGGTGTGTGTGTGTGTGTGTGTGTGTGTGTGTGTGTGTGTGTGTGTGTGTGTGTGTGTGTGTATGTTCTTACCTTACCTAATTGTTCTTAACTATTTGTATCTTTACAGGAATGAGTCAGTGTCGTAGTGTCCCTTGCATTAAACCATTTTTATCGTACATATCCTTAAATTTGCGAATTGTTTTCGCACACACTGCTTCATTCGGTAGTGCATACCACTGATCACTTGCCCTGTTTGGGAAACTGAATTTCCTCAAGTCTTTATCACCTCTTTTTTTTTTGTATTTTTTTTTAAAGTGTCCTCTTGATGATGCTTCCCCATAGGTTATATATTCATATATGTCTATTTTCTCATTCCCTTAGATGCAGTTATATAGCATAATCATGTCTCCTCTTTTTCTTCACTCCTGTAGTGTTGGTAGATTCAATATTTCTAGTCTTTCTTCACAGTTTAGATCCCTTAAGCTTGGTATCCGTTTTGTAGCTGCCCTTGTACTTTTCAGTCTTATTTATGATTTTTTTTTTTATGAGGATTCCATACTACTGATACATATCCCAAGGTTGGTCTGATGAATGATGTTATTATCTTTCTCAACATGTCTTCATTTATTATGTGAATGCTATTCTCATATTAGCAAGCAATGTATATATGTTATGTACTTTCTCACTGATGTGATCATCTGCAGATAGTCTGTTATTGATAATTACTCCTAGGTCCTTCTCCCTTTCTGATATGTGTAGGGTTGATCTTCCTAACTTATAATCTCAATCTGGTCTTTTCTCACTTTTACCAAACTTAATTACATGACACTTGTCCACATTGAATTCCAATTGCCATTTATTGCATCATTCCTGAAGCTTGTTTAATTCCTCTTGCAGCTCTTTGGAAGATCTGTTAGTAATTTTCCTTTGAATTTTTCATCATTCGCAAACATATTTAGATTGCTTCCATTTCCAATGTTACTGTCATTTATATATACTAAAAACTTAATTGGTGCCAGCACTGAACCCTGTGGCATTCTGCTGGTTATTTGCCTCCATGATGAATAATTTCCCCTTAATATTGTTTTCATTTCCCTTTTTTTTGGAAAATCCTGCATCCAACAGTACAGATTACCTTGGATACCTCATTGATGGTACAGTTTCCATGAGAGTCTTTGGTGTGGTTCTCTGTCAAATGCTTTCTTACAATCTAAATAGATACTCTCCTCCCATCCTTCTCTTTTCTGTAACGATTCTGTAACACTCTCATAGCAGCTCAGTATATTAGTAACACATGCTTTACCCTTTCTAAAACCGAACTGCCTCTCTGTTATCATATTGTGTTCTAGATGTTCTACCCACACTTTCTCTATCAGCTTTTTTAGTATTTACTTACAACACTGGTCAGTGATACTGGTCGGTAGTCAAGTGGATTTTGTCTCTTCCCTTGACTGATGGTGGATAAAGTGGACTTGGATGGTGTAAATACCGCACAGTAGTCTGGTGCTATGTATAATGCTGATGCTGAAGTATGAGATGGTGGTATATCTGGACAGACATGTAAACTGATGCGTTACGAGTGAAATAAAAAAAAAAATAAAAAAAAAAAACTGTGGGTGTCCGATGCGTTGATGGTGTACAAGCTTATCTAGAGCAAAAGTGAAGTTGCAGTGATTATGAATGTTGTGATTTCTTATGATAGCCATTTCACAAGGGTCTGTTTCAGTAGGCTGAGATGTGAAAATGTACGCAGGACAAAGGTGAACAACATGTAAGGATGTGCGGTACTTTCGTTCAATCGTTGATTCACTTGCAAAAGTGTTCCGTCTCTTGGAGACCGTGATGAGTTCGGTGTCTGTGTTGATGTTGATGATGACCAAAGTGTTATTATTCTTAGAAGGGATAGGGTGTATTTCGTATACTGTGAACAGGTCGTTAGTTATGAATGGTACAAGAACTACTACTGATGCTGGTGTTAGTGTTGGTGGTCTAAGTGAGCATTTCCTATTGCTATGTAGAGGAGAATCCATAGCATAAATCCCTTCATCGTTACCTATCGACAAAAAATATATATTAATTTTCCAATATGTCATGCTGTGGTCGATGATAGTGATGATGTGCGTTACGGTTGACTAACGTAGAAAGATTACTTGTTTGTTATTTCATTTATAGGAGTTCAACTCGATATTTAAATCATGTAAATGATGTACTGTAGATTTTATAGGAACAGTTGACCTACGTTTGATTGTTTGGTATATGACCTTAATTTATTTTGTAATTATTGCTGTTTTCTTGCTTGGTTTCATGAGTTACGTTCGCTTGTTCGGTTGTATCCGAGGCTGAATAATTATGTGATAATTCCCTTGAAACTCGTTTTAAATGGTCAATATGAACTTGTTTCTCTTCGCCACTTGACAGTGACCTAATTAAAACTTTGTTTGCTTTTGTGTTAATTACTCTGTATGGGACCTCAAATTTTGGGGATAATTTATTGTCTCTCGTATGAATGATACCATAAACAATGTCTCCTAAGCTGATAGGCGAGTCTCTTGTCTTTTTATTAAATGCCTCCGTCATTTCTTCCTTGGACATCGTCAATTGTTTTTTGACTCATTTGTGAATGTCCTGGAATTCACGTAAACGAAGTTTAGAGTAATCATCGTAATTGTATATGGGCAGACTATCACCTTCTAGGATTTCATATGGTAGTTTTTTATCTGTTCCATATATAATGAAATGTGGTGTGTCACCTATGGATTTATTTATAGATCCATTAATTGAGGCTTCTTCTCTGGGAACCCAATCATCCCAGCTTGCATAATTTTCATTGAGAATGTGTAGTAGCACATCTAATACTTTTTTGTTTTGTCTCTCTACTAACCCATTAGATGCTGGGTGATTGGCTAAAACGTTAACCTTTCTGATATTGTATTGTTTAAATATTTTTTGTAAGATATCAGAATTCAATTCTCCTCCATTATCACTTATTAGTACCTTTGGGGTAGTAAAGCGACATATTACATTATCTATTATTGCCTTTGCTACTGTCTCTGCTGTTTTATCTTTAATTGGGGATAAAATTACATAACGGGAAAAATGACCCGTTGCTACGAAAAAGTATTGGTAAATACTGTATGATAATGGCATCTTGAGTAAATCAACCGCGACAACGTCCCATGGTTGATATGGTATAGCGTAATTACTTATTGGTGCAGGTGAAATCGGGTATCCTTTGTGTTTTGCACATGATTCGCATCTGTCTATGTGATTGTTTATATCTTTTCGTAATGATGGCCAGAAATATAACAACTGGGCTTGTTTGAATGTTCTATCCTTTCCAGGATGTCCTGCATGTGGGCTATCGTGTATCGTTCGTAATACTTGGGGTATCATGTCATTAGGTACTACCAATTGGTTATTATTTCTTCGGCGTTTTGATTGTCCTGGGTTGATCTTGTTTAAAGTATTATTGACTATTGTGAATTGTTCGAGTGGTACACGTAGTTTGGGTAATTGTATGTCATCTCCATTTTCTAAATTGTATATAACTTTAGACCATGTTGAATCAAGTCTTTGTGCTTTTGCGATTTCAACTTGGTTTGGGATGCCTCCTTTGAGATATAATACCGCGACCTGAATTGTGTTCGGGTTCCTAGACAGTGCGTCGGCTACTAGATTAATTTTGCCTTGTATATAATGAATATGTACATTGTAGTTTTAGACCGTACATTTCCATCTTGCTCTCCTCCAGGAGAGAAGTTTTTCTTTAAACATACTGACTAGCGGTTTATGATCAGTGAATATGTGTATTTCGTAACCACATACCAAATTTCGAAACTTTTGTAATGCAAAAACCACTGCAAGTGCCTCTAAGTCTGTAGTGCAATAATTTGTCTCTGCACCTTTTATTTGTCTGCTGGCAAATGCAATTAGTTGATTCTGTCCCCTTTTATCTTCTTGCATCAGTACAACCCCTAATTCTTTAACTGATGCATCTGTACAGATAATGAATGATTTTGTGAAATCCAGATATGCCAAACAAGGTGCATTTGTTAGCTTAATTTTTATATTGTTAAATGCTTGTTTTTGTTCTTCTTCCCATTGGAATATAGCATCTTTTTTGAGTAGTTGGAATAGAGGAAAGGCTATATGAGAGAATTGTTGTACGAATGACCTATAGTACCCAGCTAGACCAAAAAATTGTCTAACTTCATCAGTCGTAGTGGGTTCAGGAAAATCTCTCACTGCCTGTATTTTGTCATCAGTGGTGTGAATGCCATTAGAACTTAATTTGTGGCCTAAGAAATTTATTTCCTTAAAGCAAAATTTGCATTTAGAAAGCTTAATTTTTAAACCAGCATCACCAAGCTCTTGTAAGAGTAAGTCTAATTTCTGGATATGTTCTGTGATAGCTTTCGTTGCGATGATAATATCGTCAAGATAAACAATTATTCCTTGTCCTAAAATTCCGGACAATACGTAATTCATAAGACGCTGGAATGTGCCCGAGGCACATTGGCATCCTTCTGTACTGATAGTGTCCTCTATTTGTGGAAAAGGCAGTGTATTTACGTGACTCCTGATCTACAGGAATTTGATAAAAACCACTTAGCAGATCGATCTGGAAAATACATTATTTTCTGGTCCAATATTCTGTAGGATGTCGCTTAGCAATTGCGTGGGAAAACGGTCTGGGATTGTGTGATTGTTTAATATACGGTAATCTACTACTGCACGCATTTCTCCATTTCGTTTGGGCACGAAGAATAATGGGCAATTCCACGGGGAGACTGATGGCTCAATAATTCCAAGTTTTAACATTTCATCGACATACTGGTTTGCGTGTGTATGCTGAGACTGTTGGATCCGGTAGGCTGGTACGAAAATTGGTGGTGTATATGGGTGCACATTAATCTTGTGATTAATCAGGTTAGTACACCCTAATTGTTCTCCGGGTAATGCTACGGTGTCCCTGTGTGTTTCCAACAGGGTTAACAAATCATTTTCATAAAATTCACTTGAGTGAATTAAATTCTCTTTTATGCTTTCTCCATCCGTAGATTTTATCTCACTTGTCACTCCAGCAACAACTATTTCCTTCACAGGGGCGAGACATTTTTCAGTATTAACTATACAAGTCCCCTTTTTCAACTGTACTTTCCCATTCAAGTAATTAATTATGAATATCTGAGTCTGCCCTTCGTTGTTCATCTGACATAATGCGTTTTCTACTGACAATCGTTTTACTTTACATAATTCTTCTAAGACAAGAACAGTACTATTCCGTAATTTGCTCTTTATGGTAACTTTCATATAGGAGTTAGGTGGTATAACTAAATCATTGGTGAGATGGGCAGGAAAAACTGATAAATCAGTACCGTTACCTGGGTTTCTAGTCCTGGAGGCTGGGGGGGGGGGTGATGTGAGTGGATCTATACACTCATCTGTTTGCGTATGTTTGTTTAAGCTTTTAATATTACCAATTCTTTTTGGTTCTCTTTTACTAATCGGTGAGGACTCTGATGGTATTTCCTCTATGAATTTTATTATCAAAGTCTATTCTATTCATTTGTGAGAGTAAAGTTATTTTCTCTGTTCTCATGCATCTTAACCCCGGTAACATATGAGCTTTAATTGCTAAGTTTTCAGCTATATAGAAAAATGCAGAGATTGGTCTTGTAGTCTCTGTGAAACTGATGTTTAACCGTATCATACCTTTTACTGTGATTTGTTTGCCATCTACTGTATATAAGACTAAATCAGATTCTTCCAGAAAAGTTGCTTCCTACTTATTTCTAAAAATTCTATTTATTTCTTCTTGTGTTATTAAGTTCATTGGAGAGCCTGTGTCTAAAAGTAAGGAAACGTTTCGATCCTCACATACAGCTGGTATCAAGATAGCCTACACTCATTTCCCAACATGCCTCCTATGTGAGTTTTAGACTTGCTTTTCTTTATGTTTATTCGTTTTTTGTTGTGACTTGGTCTTCCTCCGATTTGGAAATGGACACTAGTTTTTCTACTGTTTTGCAGTTACTGGTCCAGTGCCCTTGGCACCGATTATGCCTACAGTAGGAACCAAATCCTTGTGTCTATCCTCTTTTGTTTTGATAAAACATTCATTCCTTGTGTGTCCTGGTTTTGCACAATAATGACATAGAATGGACCTATCTCCTGACTGTGATCTACGGGATGACTTCCCACATTTAGTGGTGTCTGTGGCGCGAGATCTGCTCGGGCTGCGCGGAAACTTATGAAACTGCCTATGGCTTGATGTTTGTGATTGGTGCCTTGACACGTTTGTTTGTTTGCTCTGCCTGCTTTCGGGTCGCGATCGATTTTGTTCTCTGTTTAGGGTAGTTGTAGCTGTTTTCACAGCTGATACTGTCTCAGGCACTCTCATTCTACTAGAATGTGACTGTGTTTCGATTACCCCAGCTTTGCTGCACTGCATCTCTACCTCGTTCATTAAGTCTAGTAAGCACATACCTGGGGTGTACGCGATCGTCTCGGCGATCTTAAAGGTCCTATCAGGTAATTTACATAAGGCAGCTACATAACCAATGATGTCCATGACGAGGTCTGGGGACATCTTTCCATCTCCTGTTATCCAGTTTGAGTCTTCTAATGTAGCTAATTATGTTCTTTTGATCGTGGAGAGCTCGGCAGTTATTTCACTGAGCACATGATTTTTAGTGTGCTCCCTTACAAGATCTACAATCTTATGTAATTCTGGGATTATACCTGGCAAAAAGTTCATACTTTCATAAAATATCTTCAAAAATTCAGTTTTAAATGCATTATATGTCTTAGCTCTGAGGAGCTCATCTGACCTTAGCAAGTCTCCTGCTGGGCATCTTTCCTGACTAATCCAAAAGGAAAAAATAGCAATTTTCTCTTGTTCATCTGTAATGTGTCTTTTTACGAAGATCTGTTCGCACTGACTGACAAATGAAATGACGTCAATGCGATCTTTTTATGTGCCAGAGAAGTTTGGGGCAGTTTTATGCTCATGATAAACGAGTATCTGAGTTTGGTCTGTGGTATTTATTTTCACTGGTTGCTCTGTTAATTTAACTTGGACTTGTTTATCGTTGTGTGAGGCAATAGTGGAATAGATTTTTCCTGAACGATGAACACTGTTAAGTATATTTTCATAGATATGCAAGTCAGAGACAAAGTTCTCACTCACTACATCAGAGGGGGTTTGCCAATTATCATCATTATCATCTAGAACTGAGGTATTTGTTTCTTTATCTTTAGTTTATGGTGAATTTTGTAGGATGTGTTGCCCTGGTGCTCTTCTAATTGTGTATCCACAGCGGGCGCTAACTTTGTATCATCTGGTACTTACTCGGGTGGGGATGCAAATATTCCTGTCATATCACTCAGCTAAAAAGAATTCATGTTGCTAAGATATGGTGTTATGAAATACATCTTTTGTTTATGTACTAACTAAACAGATGAGTAAATGAGTTGTAATAAATGACAGATAGTGAGTGTATAAGTGTATATATAAAAATTAGTGATGGAGTTGATTGTACCTAAATTAAGCACTGAGAAGAAATGAGTAAGTATATTACACCCACTTGATACAGATGCCACTTGCAGAGGCGTGTCGAGGCAATTGTCGATCTCAGAAAATAAATGCAGAGTTGAATGAAGATCTCTTGATAATTCAAGGGCTGTGTTGATGGACGATATTACTTAGGAAATTTCATGGCCTGATGAATGTAGTGGTTAACAGCTGTACTCACTGGCGAACCTCACCATAGAAAGTCGAATTCCCACTCAATACTGTGGAAAGAAATGAGTATGAGTAGGAGCTATGTAAATAATGGGTAACGAGTAGTGGGTGAGAAGTGCCTGGTGTCAGTCACACGTTGATCGGCGTGGCGTTGTCTCAGCAAACACGCATGATGATGTCATCTCAGCAGATACACATGGTGACATCGGCTTCCCACACTGGTAGCTGTGGTGAGTAACTGAGTAGCGACGAGTAACCTGAGTGAGGAAAGGTGAGTAAGATGCGTTATAAATGTGGCTCTGGTGTTTGCCATGTGTCTTGACCTCTGCATCAGCGATGGAGGTAGGGGGGCGGTAGGAGAGAGTGTCGTGGTTTTAGTGCTTGTTGTTTTTGTCTTGCTTTCCCTTTACTTGCTTTTTTTTAAATTATTATTATTCCTGATAATTGAAGTTGCATGAAGAAGATTATAGAGTTGTCTTGTACACTTGTTATTTGTAGTTAATTGTAGAGCTTGTTGATCCTCACTTGTAACTCATCGTTGCTACTGTACGCTCATAGACTCGTAGGCTCGTAGACTCGTAAACTCGCAGGCTCATAGACTCATTCCTCTTATTGTATACTCGCTTGTGGTTACTTGATTGTAGAATTGTAGTTTCTTGATAATGTAGAATCAGCTGTAGAACTGGAGTTGATCTTGGTTACAGTTTCGCTTGCTTTTGTAGAAATGATGGTTCATAGGCATAGAGTCGATCGTTACTGCCATCATTTATATATATATATATATATATATATATATATATATATATATATATATATATACATATATATATAACTCTTTAGTCTTGTAATATTTAAGTCATGAGTTTTGGTTAAAGTTATTTTGGTAATAGAAGAGCAGGAGGAGTTAAAGATGAATACAGGGAGTTGATCTTGATTATTATCTTCAGAGAAAGTCCAAGTTGAGCAGCGTATGTATTACAAGGGACTTAATATACTAACTAAGTCTAGTTGGACCCCTCTTCTTATTCGCTCTCTCCACTACCTGCCGGTTCTATGGCCAGTCCCTTTCTGAGCTCTGATTCCTACATTCTCGTTTAGCAGGGGTCGTGTCACGTGTGCTATACTGTCGTGGAAGGTTCTAGAATACTGTATGTCTGTGTGTATGTACTGCTTCCATTACACGATCAACATTCCTTCACTTAAAGAGTTGCAAGCTATTTTCCCATTCCCACACATTGTCTGGTGCTCTGTCTATCTATCTGTCTATCTATCCATCATGCTATCTGTTATGATTTGTATTTATAATATGGAGTCCTGACCAGAAAACCCAGTAAGGTAAGGGGTAGTGCTACCAGTGTCGAGTATTTCAATCCTCAGGTGAGCGATCTCGCTATGAGTTTTCGATGTTTCTCACCAAATGTGGAGGTTTGAGCCAATTTTTCTTTTTTCCGAAATTGGTCAGGAATGGGAGGAGTCAGTGGTGGAAAATCAGTTGGGACGGGGTGGATTAAGAAACTGCATACAGTAAATTACCCACTCGTGACATCCACATGTATCACTACATCCACCCATGGCGTATACCTACATCTGCATGTTGCACAACATTCACCCTTGGTGTACACCTACGTTCGCATGTTGCACATCCACCCACAGTGTACACTTATGTCCACATTTTCCAGTATAATTCATGTCTGTATTTACTTCTCACCTTTGTTTTTGTCTCGTTGTATATGGACTGGTTGACGGTCATGTACAGGTTATATAAAGTAATAAAATGGACACTCATAATCTTTTTTTGTGCAAGAAAGAAAGAACCAAAGGCCAGGAGCCTGCAAACCGTACCTTCCAAGAAAAAACAAAAACAATACAAAAGAGAGCCAAATTCAAGATCCGTTCATTTCGAGATGCCTGGACACACTGCGTTTGAAAGACTGGAGATCATAGGAAGTAGGAAATACAGACAAAGGGAGACAGTTCCAGAGTTGACCAGTTGCATAAATGAAGGACTGGGAGTAACGGTTAACTCTTGCATTAGAGAGTTGGACAGAAAAGGGATGAGAATTTGTTGCTAGACAGGTCCTACGCACCCATTGTAGAGGTGGAGGGATGCAAACAGACAGTTCAGAGGAGCAGTGAGCATTGTAGTAGTGACAAAAAATAGATAAAAATGGAACAGTGCGGCAAAGAGACAGAGGTTGAAGGGAGCCAGTAAGAGGAGGAAAGTTGATGAGACGAAAACCTTTTGACTCTACCCTATTGAGAAGACCTGTATATGAGGAGCCTCCCCACACATGAGAGTTGTACTCTAAACAGGGGCGGATAAAACTCTTGTATAAAGTCAACAACTGTGCAGGGGTAAAAATGGAATGGAGTTGGCTTAGCACACCTAATCACTTGGAAGCAGATTTTACAAGAGATGCAATAAGATCTTTCCAAGATAAGTCCCGAGTGAATGAAATCTCAAGCATGTTCAAGGATGATGCAGGATTGAGCTGAATATTATTAATCCTTAGAGGGTACTCTTGTCAAAGATTGTGTCAGGTTGATAGGTGTATAAACTGAGTTTTTAATGCATGAAAAACAAGATTAGTTTTACCCCAGTTAGAGATATGAGCCAAGTCAGACATTTAGGTGTGCCATAGCCTCATCCCTTGTTTGATGAAGTAACGGCTAAGATGGACGTTGTGGGAACCGAATGGAAAGGTGAAAGGTGGAATCATTAGTGTACGAGTGGACAGGGTTAGATGTACAGCTTAGAAGGTCATTGATAAATGAAAGGAAGAGAGTTGGTGATAGGACAGAACCCTGAGGAACACCACTGTTGATAGATTAGGAGAAGAACAATGGCCGTCTACAACAGCAGCTATAGAATGATCAGAAAGGAAGCTATAGATGAAGGCACAGATAGAAGGATAGAAACCGTATGAGGGCAGTTTGGAAATTAAAGATTTATGCCAGACTCGACCGAAAGCCTTTGAGATGTCAAGTGCAATGGCAAAGGTTTCGCCAAAGTCCCGAAAGGAGAATGAGCTGGTGTCTGAAAGGTAGGTGAGAAGATCGCCAGTGGAGCGTCCCTGGCAGAACCCATGCTGAAGATCAGAAAGACGGTTGTGATAGGAAAGATGCTTTAAAATTTTTCTGTTAGGAACTGAATCGAAAACTTTTGAAACACAGGATGTTAAAGCCACTGGGCGATAGTTAGAGGGTTGGGAACGGTCACCTTTCATTGGGACTGGCTGAATGAGAGCAAACTTCCAGGAAGAAAGAAACATACAAGTTGACAGACAAAGATGAAAGAGTTTACTTAGGCAGAGTGTAAGTACTGAAGCACAGTTCTTGAGGACAACAGGAGGGACTCCATCAGGCCCATATGCCTTGTTAGTATTGAGGCCTGTGATGGCATAAGATACATCAGCTGAAGAAATCTTAATGTTAGCCAGAGGAAGTCAGAGGGGGGAAGTATGGAGGAACAGCACCCGAATCGTCTAAGGTGAAATTGGAGGAGAAAGTCTGAGCAAAGAGATCTGCTTTATCAGTAGAAGAAATAGCTATGGAGCCATCAAAGTAGAAAAGAGGAGGGAAGGATGAAGAGGTAAAGTTGTTAGAAAGGTTTTTGGCAAGGTGCCAGAAGGAGCAGGAAGAATTCGAGTTGGAGAGTTGAGAGCACTTAGTACGGATGAAATTATTTTTAGCAGTGCAAAAGGACAGACTTAGCACGATTCTGGGCAGAAGCACAGACAAGATGTGATTCAGGGGAGGGTTGAGTCTGGTACCTTTTATAGACCCTCTCCTTGTTGCAGACAGCATTAGAGCAAACGTGATTAAACCAAGGCCTTCTTGCATTTGTCAAGGGATATGAGAAAGGGGTGTATGCTTCCATGCCCAAGAGAATAACCTCTGTAATGCGCAAGGCACACTGAGATGGCTCCTGGCCATAGAAACAATAATCATTCCATGGAAATTCAAAGAAATACTGTCTGAGGGCCTCCTAATCTGCAACTCCAAAGTGCCACAGACGACATTTCTTTGGAGGGTTCACAGGCCGTACCAGAGCAATAGGACAGGTTAAGGTGATAAGGCTGTGATCGCAGCAGCCCAACTGGAGGAAAGTTTAACAGTGTAATCAGAAGGATTAGTTGTAAGGAAGAGGTTGAGTATGTTGGAGCTCTCTCCAAGGTGGTCAGGGATACAGATAGGGTGCTGTACGAGCTGCTCTAGGTCATTAAGGATAGAAATGATGTAGGCTTCTTCACCAGGTGGATCAGTGAAAGGATAGGAGAGCCAAAGGTGGTGGTGAACATTGAAATCTCCTAGAATGGAGATTTCAGAGAAAGGAGAAATGGGTAGAATGTGTTCCATCGTAGAAGATTATCGAAGAATTTTTGACAGCAGAATTCGAGGATAAGTAAACATCACAGATATATTTAGTCAGAGAATGACAAGAAAGCCGAAGCCAGAGAGTAGAGAAATCAGAAGAATCAAATTCAGGAACACTAGAGCAAGATAAATCGTTGCGTACATATACACAGCATCAACCTTAGGCTTTGAAATGAGTATATCATCGGAATATCATAAATTTTTCTCTCTGATTTAACCTGCCGCATGCCAGCAGACTTTGGACTCTCATGGGGCTTTGGTGCTGGCCAATTTTCGACCTTTCCTTTTTTGCGAGATAGGTTAGAAATGATGAGAAAACATAGCGAACAACCATAAAAGTACTCAAAGAGGCCATTTAGGTCGATTTTGTGGTCGATTCTCCTTGAGCAGGTGGCTGAAAACTCTGGAGCAACATCCCTAGACTTCACCACCACAACCTGAAAGGAGGGAGAAGCTCAGATTTTCTTCATCCGTAACTATGCTGTTCAAGCCAAGGACATTCTTGTTGGGTATACAGATGACATAGGAAAGCCTAGAAAGACCTAGAGAGGCGCAGGAACATCCCAGCCGATTTTTTGGCACCTAATTTAAATTTAAAAAATTTGGCAAATATATCAAATTCCTGACGTACATGTACATCGCTGACACTGTCCGCACATACAGGGGCCAACATACATGTATGTCACTGGCACTGGCCACGTTAATATTCATGAAAAAAATAGTAAATCAAAGCTGGAGATTACTGTACCTCATGAGAGACATGCACCCTGGCTGTGACATCACAACCCATATCAGGGTCACAGCCGACCGCCACTCACAACAATGTCTGGGAATCATACTCCAGTAAAGAGAAGATTTCTGTGATTTTCAGCTGTTATTATCATGACAGGCCTGTAAGACAGTGTGATATCTCTCAAAAAGATAACGAGTGCTACGAGTGTGCGTTAGTGAAGAGTTTTGTTGGTTCTAGCGAGACTAGTTGTGACCATATACCTTGCGAGAACGAGATACCTGTAGGACAACTCGGTAGCACCAAAATTAGATTTAATAAAGTCGTAATGAAGTGATCTATGAACTGAATCAGTATAAGTATTGCTAGATCCTGACTCCATGGACACATAGCCCTGAAACTGGGCAGTAATACATAGGGAAGATGTCACAAAGACCGAAATATTTCAGTTTTTTTTTTCCCCTCTCCTTTTTAGGTCTGACTGCAGACAGCTAGACCTCTGTGGAATATTTGATTATTTGATTTCTTGGTCTTATGACTGGTGATGTTTGAACATCTTTTTAGTAACAGCCAGTCTAATCTGGAGAATAAGATTTTCACATCCCTACCAATGACTTAAGCCAGAGTTAGGGTTGATTTCACTTGACAAGTGTGTTAGGTTACGTTGAGCTATATTAATATTACAATTTTTATGACCATATAGGTTCATACACACTTAACTGAAATCCGGTCAATAATTTGTATCTAATTTGATTATTAATGCAAATTCAAGGTTAAAAAAAAAAAAAATATTCTATGTCAGCAGAAGTGTTTCACCTCTGGCTTGACAACTTGCCTTTACTGACCTCTGTTCTGTGGAAAAATTGGTTTACAATGTAAATATATTTATTTGTGTTTTAAGTCAATATCTATGCAAAATGGAAGTCTGTCAATGCGTACTGACGATCTGAAGGTGAAATATCCACTAACTCTGGCACGCTTTAGCTCTGAAAGCTGATTTTTTATCAATAGTAATATTAAACATTTTTTTCTGGATTTCAGATAATTAAGTGTGCATGAACCTATAATGGTGATAAAAATTGTAATACTTTCTATTTGAAAGTGTCAATTCGATAAGTTACCACTAATTCGGTATTTCCTTGCACCACACAGCCATGTGTTCAGAGTTGCCAGTTGTAATGGTGTACTCCTTACGCTCTGCTCGCTGCCACAGCTGCTTGATTTTCATCTCGTGAAACAGTGATGAATCTTTTTAATTGTGCAATTCTACTTGTGTTCTTGCACAGTGGACAAAGCACCAATGGTGGATATTTGCTGATCTGGCCATGACGAAACAAAGCCTGGCTAATCGGCAGAACCACAATCACACAACTTGGCTAGGGATCACAGTTGTGTTTTGTCTCCGGGCTTGGCAGGCAATGACGTCAGAGCAACTAGAGACTCACGCTGCCATCAACCTCTTTTTGTGCAACTTTGAAGGCTTATATCTCCAAATTTATATTTTAGTTTGTCATATTAACTATATCACAGGATAATTCGGCACATTTATCACCCATGTAAATTGTTTACTTTAAAAAAATCGACCATCAACCTGCCCATTAACCATCTCTGGAGAAATGGTGAAGTCTTTTAAAATGACAAAAATATTAAATGCGTATTTTGTCTTTATGCAATGTTTTAATCATTAAATTAAAATTCTTATCAGACACACCATATGGTCCTACAAGTTCTACACAGTTATCTCTGCACAAGGCTAATATACCGTAACGAAGGAGCATGCGAAGGAGTACTGAGATTCCCCACGGATTCCAGTTCTATGATGTGGTAATTCTTTCCTGTTCGCCGAGGAGTGCATTCCCTTTTGTGCATTAAGATTACAAGAAGATATGGATTGGGCAAGGTGAACGCTTGCACTCAGTTTAGGACTTCAGCCCTTATTGTAGGGCAAATGTGGCACTGCTATTTACATAGATTGATGCTAATGGTGTGTTTGTGTTCATAGTTGCTGCTAGTGGTGTTAGCAGTAGAGGTCTTGGCTGAATCAACAGATAGCTTGTAGTCCTCGACCAATGTCTGAAATGTGTTGAGGTAATTTTTTTGCAGTATGCAGGCTGTGTTTGCAATGTGGTTTGCAGTTCTCACTTCAGTGCCATCTGCATTTTGCACAACGTTTGTGATCAGCTCTGGTGTCGAAAAGACACCAGAGCTGATCACAAACGTTGTGCAAAAAGTATGAGTGAATGAATGGAGCCCTGCAGATTTTTGCTAGGGAATTTCTGTGTTTTTTATTACTTTCCCTGGAGTGATAAGTATGCACGTCTACAAGGTAAGAAACTGGCAAGCCAGCATCTGGTGCTGATTTCCATGTATGTGTTATACAATATAATTTTGTGAAAAGTTTGCACTGTAGGATGTCAATGAAGGGTTTACTTAAGTCTACTGCAGTAACAAGTGTATGAAGTGGATGTTTCGCTAAGTTGATGCCGTCGGATGTGTGTTCAGTGAGACTGTTTATTAATGTGTTTGTGAAGTGTAGTGTTGTAAGAGCATCTTTCCTATCAGACTCCCGGTCATCCTCCTTTCGGGACTTTGGCTAAAGCTTTGCCATTGCACTTGACATATCAAAGGCTTTCAATCGAGTCTGGCATGAATCTTTAATTTCCAAACTGCCCTCTTACGGTTTCTATCCTTCCATCTGTGCCTTCATCTATAGTTTCCTTTCTGGTCATTCTGTAGCCGCTGCTGTAGACAGCCATCATTCTTCTCCTAGATCTATTAATAGTGGTGTTCCTCAGGGCTCTGTCCTATCATCAACTTTCTTCTTTTTATTCATCAATACCTGTTACTTATTATCACTGTAGGGGGTCTTAATTATCAACTTACATAAAGCGGAACAACAACTCACCATTATATACAGTATTTGGAAATGGCGTTAATTTGAATCAGTACTCAGTATTAATATTCTAGGCCTAATAAATATGCCGAGTACTTAGCTGACGTGTTAATGGTACTAAGTGACAAAATGATAAAGCTAGTTATTGCAGAAGATTCGAGGCAAGTGTGTACTATCTGGTGGCAGGGAGAGAACTAAACTGTCTGGTGGCTAGGAGAGAACTGACTAGCTTCGAGCAGCTTGGTGCGCAAAGTAAATCAATTTAACCTTATCAATGAGTATATGAGTATATATTGTTTTTTGCATGCCCATATTTATCTCTAGTGATAAATATTATCTTACCCACTATATATAATACAAGAAATTGTTTACAAAAAAAGTGCTGTCGTGGGTGGGAAACTCAAACCCAAAATCCACGACATACTCCCCTGCCCAAAATATATACAGTATTTACAACTGTCCCATCCCAATCAGGGTACGCAATAGATGGGAGGAACCGAGAGCGGTCCGACGTGATGTCCTCAAAGGGACATCACATCGGTTATTTACGGGTGTAGAGGGGTGTTGGGTAGCACTGGTTTGGCTGTCACCTTTCACTTCTAGATCAATTTCTAATGGATACAGCTTAACCACTGGTCTAGTGGTCAAACTGGCTTTTGTCCTTAGCTGTACTACCCTACATTCTTGATCAGGGCCACGTAACAGTTTGGTGATCCGACCCAGTCACCAGAGAAGTCAAGGTCCATCGTCCTGTATCAGTGTGACATCCCCAACTTGAGGCGCTGCCTTCCCTTTCTTGGATGTCAATTGATGATGTTGCTCCCTGAGCGATACTAGGTAGTCAGTGTTCCCTCTCCACAGATATTGTGAGATCTTTGTTACGTATAGGAGACGTCAGTTCATTTCCAAATTAGTCCACCAGGTGATGTCCATGAGATCATCATCCCTGACTTCCTGTTCCGGGAACTGTCTAAGATGCCTCCCATTAATAAGTTGTGAAGGAGTAATAGGGAGTGGATCATCAAGGTCACTATATGTATAGCCAAGTGGACAGTCATTGACTGTGGCCTCGAGCTCCAATAATACAGTATCCAACTCTTCACGGGTTACTAAAGCTCGACCCAATACCTTTCTCAGGCCAGCCTTTAAGATGCCTATCATCTTTCCCAGATGGCACCGAAGCATGGCGCCCTGGCTGGTATGAACTGCCACTCACAGTTTACTTTTATCAATTCATTCTGTAACCTCGGATCGTTTTTTAACTTCCTCAACACACTGGCTCCACTTATAAATGTAGTGGCATTATCACTAATTATGAGTTCATGGAAGCCTCTCCTGCTACAAAACTGACGGAAGGCATGAATGAAGGACTCACAGGAGAGGTTCGACACCGTCTCAGTGTGTATTGCCCTAGTGACTGCACAGGTAAACAATACTGCATATAATTTTCCTACAGTACCCTTTTCTTTAACCCCTTAACCGCGGGGAGTCACTTTCGTGACGCTTGGGCGCAATGGATCATACCGCGGGGCGTCACTTTTGTGATTCTGTGTTATTTTGAATTATCCCGGGCTTTCAAGTGGTGGCTTGTATCATCTAACAGTACTGCCAATGTCCAACGTTAGTCAGCACTCCAAATCTCATCTGTACTCCCATCCATTGTTGACATTTTAGCAATTTTCCCCTCTTCCTGACTCCCCTCCCTACCTCCCTTCCATTACCCTGTCCTTTCACCTCCCCGGCTGTGCTGTGCTAAGAAAATCTCCCCCACATTTTTCCACAGATTTCATCCATTGAAATAAGCCCTATGCCCTATACTTATACAAAATAATATATACCAAAATAAAAATAAGGTAAGTGATAGTGGTATACACCAGGAATTGGCTAATTATCACCTGACAAAACCTCACATGCATTCATTCACTACATTACCACAGTAATTTCTCCTTTGAATTATGCCTTGTAATCTATTTCTGTAATAAAAATATATATCAGAAAGGAAGCGAGAAGCCTAAGTGACATTTACATTCACCTGGAACTACCTATTTCTTTATTTATTGTCGAGATTTTCTAATAATTTATTAGCATGTAAGTTAGCAGCTGTCATCCTCATTGTCACTGTCAACCCTTGCCTTCTCAGATAAGTCGTGGCATTTAGTTCCTTGTCCTCTGCTGTGGTCAAAACATGTCGCACTCGTGCCCCGCCATTTCTGCCACTTCTGCGCCCATTGCCAAGGGCCCCGTGACCTCTACACCCAGAAAAACTCATGAGGGAAGCAGGAAAGGACTAAGTGACTCTGCAGTGGAACGTGAACTAGCGGAATTGTCAATGGTGATGATGGATAGTGATTTTGACCCTTCGGGGGATTCGTGTGATGAGCCGGGTGAGGATATCATGCCAGAAAGTACTAGTACGAGTGCTTCAGTGTCCAAAGTTATCCCTAGCTCCAAGGGAAAGGAGCCGTTAGTGCAGCAAGGGAAGGAATTTGGGAAGGGAGTGAAAAGGAGGCGTGTTAGCTCCGGAACAATGGCCCCGCATGACCCAGCCCGCCATGAGTCCCTAGTTGATTCACCTCCCCATTCCCCAAGCCCCACTTCAGTCATTTCTTCCTCTCCTGCTGAATTATCTCCTGAGTCTTTGTTGTCGGAGTCACCACCAGCATCAATATTGAAGACAGGCCCTAGAGGAAGAGGTAAATCTCTGACCCATAAAAGTAGAGTTGCTACTAGAGTAAGGGCTGCTAGTGCTGGACAGCAACCCAGGGTCAGTGCGAGTGACCTTGAACGTGGTAAATCTCTCTCACAGCCACCAACCACCCTCAACCACCCTACACCGCCACGACAGGGAATCCTGGATGCCTTCGCATGGATGGACGGGTCCGATTTTGTCCCAGAACATTTAGATTTTGATGAGAGTTCCTCAGGAGTACAGCCTGCCTTCACTCTTGACGATGATACTGAGTGTGTGGACTTCCTTTTGGCCTTCCTAGATGACGAAGTCATGCAGCACATATGTGATGAGACCAACAGGTATGAATCACAACGTGCTGCAAGTGGTACAGGTGCAGCCAAGATGCAACAGTGGTCCATGCTGGGAGTGCAGGAGCTGTATGTGTTCTTGCCCTCATGCTTCTCATGCCACACTCAAAGAAGCATGAGTTGGAAGAATACTGGTCCATGGACACCTTGCTACCCTCACCCACCTTCAACAAGTACATGGCCAGAGATCGCTTCCGGAACATTATGGAAAACCTGCACTTTGCCGACAACGATGTACCTTCCCAAACCGACCCACTCTGGAAGATCCGGGAGATTCTGAGCAGAATGAAGGATAAGTTTATGTCATTCTTCCACCCCTTTCAGAAGGTTGTCATTGACGAATCCTTGGTTTTGTTCAGAGGATGTCTTCGGTTTGTGCAGTACCTTCCAAGCAAACGTCATCGCTTTGGAATCAAGTTCTTTGTACTGTGCAACTGAAAGACGGGGTACATCCTTGACTTCGTCATTTATTCAGCCAGCACTGTCGATCTGGATAAAACACACCCCTTTGGCTTCTCAGGCTGTGTAGTGAAAGTGCTCCTTGAAAAGTATTTTGGTGGGAATCATGTGCTGTATACAGACAACTATTATACAGCACCGAAACTTGCCAAACACCTTTCAGAGCACGGCATTGGCTCCTGCGGCACTGTCAAAAGTAATCGTGCCCACTTCCCTAAATTCCCAGAGGGAGGAACCTTGCAGTGAGGAGACGTGCACCTACGCAAGTCTGAGAAGATGCTGGCAATACGGTCGCATGACAAGAGGGTCGTGCACATGATCACCACCGTACATAAGGGGGAAATGACAGACAGTGGAAAGGTCGACCGTAGGACAGGCGAACCTGTGAGGAAACCTGATGCTGTGTTAGACTACAATATCAACATGCGGCTGGTGGACAAGTCTGACATGATGATTGGTGAGATTGACTGCCTCAGGAAGAATACTAGGTGGTACCGGAAAGTTTTTCTGCATCTCATAGACATGACGATGCTGAACGCCTTCATCCTGTACAAGATGAAGGTCAAGCCACCCAAGTCCTTCTCCCTGAGGTTGTTTGCCAGGATTTGTGTTCAGCAGCTGCTGGAAAGATATGGTAGGGTTACAGCAGCAACTCCAAGGTGCCATCCAGTAACACTTCCCGACAGACTTGAGCAGAGGGCGTACATGGATCGGCACAGACTGGTGCAAATGCTGCCACAGGCAAGAGGAAGGCTGCGATCCGCAGGTGCCAGGTGTGTGCACATACCACCCGACGCACACCTGAGCACAAACGCATCTCTTTGCTGTGCGCTGAGTGCCAGGTTCCCCTTTGTGTTAACTGCTTCTTTGATTACCACAGCCAGAAGCAGTTCTAAAAGTGCAAGTGGGAAAGGAAAGTAATGTGAAAATAATGTGTAAATAGCAAGTGAAAGCAATGGATGTTCAGTACATATGATTGAACAGTGTATTATAGTTTTATCTTACTGAAAGTGACAGTGAATAACATAGTGTAAGTAAAATAGAAGGGTAAATATTGAAAATACAATAGAAAATGTAAATAGTAATGTAAGTAATTAGTAATATAAGAATATGAGTACAAATACTTGATGTTATAACAGTGAAAGTGAATCCGTGGCTCTCTACGTATTTTACTGAATGAAAAATTGAATGACTTCAGTGACAATAAACTAATACTACTGAAGGAAACTTATGGATAAAGACTCCAGATATATATAAGTGTTATATAGTAATAGAAATATAAAGTGTGAGGGGTTTTATGAATAATAAATGACAGAGTACCAAGAGCGAACTAGCACAAGTGGGAAGGTCATACGCCTCGTAATTTTCATTGCTTTCACAGTTTTTTTTTTTTGGAGTATGGATCCCAAACTACTTGATAATCATAGAGTAGTGTTTATAGCGTTAATATCTGGCTGTGGTAATCATATTACGGGTTGTCGGGAAGTGTAAAGTGGAGACTTCGTTACCCAACTTCAGAGGTCTCCACAAGTCCTACAGTAATTGACGAAGGCTCAACAAACATCCCAGGAGAAAGCTGAAGGTATGTGCCATAAGCATATGTAATTTTAATATTCTAGGACTAATAACTGATTTTTGGCAAATCATTTTTGAGAGTCTGTCAGAGCCTGAATAACCCCACGGGACACGCAAAACATTGGTAAACATGCCCGCGGTGTAAGGGTTAATGGGTAGAGCACCTGCATAGTCAACTCCTGTTGCCTGAAATGGATTCACTTCCTGAACCTTAAAATACGGTAATGGCGGAGCCTGTACAGCACTATATGGGGCACCTTGAAACCTTTTAAAAATTATACATTTTCTTAAAACCTTATTTACAACTTGTCTGATCCTAGGAATCCAAAATCTTTGTCTTCTGTAACTTATAACATAACTTACTCCATTATGGTTACACGCCTTGTGGCAGTGCTCAGAAAGGAAAGCCGCTAACCTATGTTTACTACGCATTAGGATAGGGTACTTTGCTTCATCCTTTAAGTCTGACAACTGCAATCTATCTTTACAACGCAATAGGCCAGCTTCCATAAAGAGGCCTGACTGGCTCACAACATTGCTTGGTGTGCCCTTTCCACTGGACAAATAATGGTAATCCTCAGGGTACTCTTCCATTTGAGCTAACTTAAGCATTACTAATTCTGCTGTCCTTAATTCCGGCACTGCCAAATAAGCCATCATTGCCTTGTGTGTTCTTTGTCACTTATCTTTCAGTGTCTCGATAAATCTCAATACCCATGCCATCACATGCCTTATCTTCACAAAGAACCATATTGGTCTTAATTCAATATGGCAGGAAGGGTTACCATTATTGACAATGACAGGGTCTCTTCAAGGAGACAACCCTCGGTGGCGTCCCCAGCTTCCTCAAATGGACCATTTTCCGGCCACATATTTTGGGAAAGGTAGCCATGTGGGCCCTCCCCACCACAAAGAGAAACCTATTAAGGATGCATGTGACGTCCCCCTGGAAACCATATCACTGGGGGTTTTCTTTGTAGACTTAACGAAATTCAGCATCAGGGACTAATGCCTTTATTTCATCAATTTTGTTCTGAACATATACAGGCAACAATTTTTTCTAGACAACCAGTATAGGGTTATCTGGCTATCTGTCCAGAGGTACATGTTCTCTATGCTTAACTCGTCCACATAGGCCTCATAAATATACTTGGCGAGACGAGCTGCTAGCATGACAGCATTGAGTTCTAATTTTATTATAGTGAGGGTTTTAATGGGTCCCACTTTGGCCTTTGCCATAGCTAATCTACTACTTCCCTCATTGACTAAGTAGGCTGCTACACCATAAGCAGTGGTGCTTGCGTCACTAAATAGATGCAGCATGACCTTTTTACTATCAGTGATTTGGCAGGGAAATGCAATGTCGGTACTGTTAATCATATCTTCATATATTTCCTGCCATTCAGCCTCCATATCTTCCGGTATGGGAACATCCCACCCACATTCAATACGCCATAGATCTTGTACAAATTTTCTTGCACGGATGGTCACCAGCAATAATACTCCTAGAGGGTCGAACACATCTGCAGTTATGCTCAACACCTCAGGTTTTGTCACTACTGTGGGTCTACTTTCATGTCCCTTCACCTGTAACAGGTCCTTGTCAGTTGGCCAATTAATGCCAAGTACCTTCACCTTGTTCTGAACTTCAGCAGACGATCCTTTTAGGTGGAGTATCTTCCGCAATTTCACACTGTTTGTTACCCACTCTCTTATGGACAAATTGGCACTTCAAAATACTCTCAGGGCATCCTAACACAGTTGTTGTAAAGCATCCTCATCTTCTTTGGTTCCTTGCAAATTGTCAATATACAACTTTTTCCTTAGTTTATCAGTCAAGGCTTCATCCTCCTGAACCACTGATAAATGTTTTTGTATGGTGGCATTCAAGAGGAATTGGGAACAAGTGGCTCCAAACAACACTGCCTTGAACCTATATATCAAGTAAGGCCAATTTAGATTTAAAGGTTCAACAGGCCAAAGAAATCTAGTGGCATCCCTATCCCTTTCAGATAACCCCAGCATAAGAAATGCCTTCTCGATGTCACTCCCAGGCAAAATGATGACACTGAAAGAGCAACAATATCTGTGTGAGGTCATTAAACAAAGATGAGCCTGTGTGTAAGCAGTCATTCAGACTATATGCCCTCTCATGCTCTCTAGCTGAACAATCAAACACTAATTGGTGTTGTTAAGCTATCTTTAGTGACACCATGATGAGCTACATAGTGTACAGGATGGCCTACCAGACTCTTGTCCTCCACCTTTTCTATGAATGCTCTTTCTAGCTGATCCTGGATGTCTTTACTGTTTGCAATAGTTGGGATCCTTTATGAATTTAAGCTGCAAACCTCTTAATCTGCCCAAGGCTAACTTAAAATTATCAGGTAACTTATCAACGTTTTCTTTCCACAGTAATTCCACAACATATTCTCCCTGTTCTTTGGAATATTGCTCCGTTTCATAGAAATTACCCAATACCTTCTCTGCCTTCTTATCGGTCTCATTGGGACTAATACCTATGTGATCTAAGTCCCATAGAGTTGTCAGATCCTTGATTTCTGGAGTAGTATTCCTGCCATCAGTATTTATTAACTCCATTATCGGATCTACTGCCAGTTTCAGAACAGTTACCAGCTCTACATGAGTACCTTCTTCTTCTGACTGTTAAGTGCCACTCAGTGTATCACCATAAATTGTGGGTAGCAAAATTATGCATACTTCCCTTATATAGCCAGCATGTACAAAGTGATAATAAAAGTCCGCCCCAATCAGCAGTTCGACCGTATCCCCACTAGCGACAATGGGATCTGCTAACTTGTAGCCCCGAGCCTTCAGATCCTGCACATTATGTTGCAGCTTTTTCCCTGGTTTATAGTTAGGTAGTTCGTCTACAACCACCCCCCTCAACTCGCGCACTTTTCTACAATGGCAGTAAAACAACTCCACTACCTCATACTTATCACTATCCATAGAGCCAGTAAATCCTTGCAGTTGTAAACGTTCCTTTCTTACCTTGTTTACCTTCAAGTTCGCTAAACTTGATCTTAGAACAAAGGTACGTTGTGAGCATTGATCTAATAAAGCCCTAACCTTGTTCTGCTGGCCCATTTGCGTAACCAATGGAATCTGAATTGTTGGCAACAACACTGCATTATGACTCGAAGCCACAGCCATTGATACTGTTGGTTCTTGGGTTACTGTTTGTTCATGGGGTTCGGAACGAGAAGTCGGACACAAATAGTTGTAGTGTTTCTGCTGGCAATATCGAGATGGCCTTACTTTGGGATTTGTACAACCCTGACTACCATGATCTGCCGACAAACACTTGACACACAGCTTCAATTGTTTTGTTCTCTTTGATTTTGCCTTCTTTGTTTTATACCTTGCACACTTAGCCCAAAAATGTCCTGGTTTAAAACACTGTTTACATTTATTCCTCTGCATAGGTTCAGTGTCACTTGTTTCACTGCATATGTTGCCGTACCAGTTGCACCCAAATGTTCCAAGGGATTCTATCTATTTTCAATACTGCACACTTCTGTCTTTAGCACACGAACATAATCATCTACATCCAACCACTACTCTTTAAGTTCACTTTTGATCACTTCCAAAAGTGTACTAGGGATTTTATTATGCAACAAAATAGCATAAATTTCCCTCACAGTCACTCCCATTGCATGTAGTGATTCTAACGCACATTCAAAGGATGCAGAAAAGTCTTTTAGTTCATTCACTTCATGAGCTGGAAGAGGTAAATTACATAATTTTGCAATGTGAGCAGCCTTAATGCGATCCTCTTGACTGTAGTTATTCTTTAAAACTGTGACTGCTGATTCTTAAATAGCTGCTACCAAACTGAATCCAGTAAAAATTTGGAGCGCATCACCACTTAACCCTCTCAGGCACAGTCACGTGATTCACGTTGCATGTGGATTGTTCTTAAGATGTTCAGTCACGCGAATCGCGTTCCTAAGCACACAAAAAATTGCCAAAAATTAAGTTTCTGGGCGATTTGCATCAAATTTTGATGTGTTGTAGCGAGCACAGCTCTTTCCCATGGTAAGGCATTGGCAACACTGAACTGCCTCACGGGGCCCAGCACATAGCAATAAACCTCAGTCTCTTCCAAGCAGCCAGGTGGAGAGGTTGCATTGTGTGTCCTGTCCCTTTAAACTCCTACTAATTCTCCCTCTCCTGCCCAAGCCAAAGCCCCTATGGACTCAGTGTGATAATCCAGTATTTGTGAGCTTATTTGTATGTGATATTATTGATGGAACATAGATATATGTCACAAAAAGGAATTATGCCCATTATTATTTGTTGGGCTTAGAGGCAATATGTGTGTTCACTGTTGCAGGGTTTCACCTCTCGCCCTCCCCAAAGCCCTATGGCGTGATTACAAATACAAACATAATTAAGCCAATGCCTAAACTGTATTTTGTGTGAAAGATATTGTGGCTGGCTTGGTGAAATTATGGAACTAGTTAGCATTATGGACACCATAAACCATAGTGTGGAATGGGGCAGGCATCATGTACAGTTTTTATAGTCAGGAAGGGAGAATTAGAGGTGTTTAGGGATGGAATTATTGTGATTCTGATAGTGAAAATGCATATGGAGTTGTGTGAAATATACATCAAACATGCTGCGGGTGTTCGTGAAGGAGTGTGGTGTGTGCCGATACAATAGAGTTGCATCGTACTCTCCCGGCGAAGGATGCTGCATCACAGTCAAGTTGAACCGTAGTAAGGAAGGGAATAATGCCGGAGATTAGGGTGGAATAATTGTGGTAGTCATGTATTTCTGTATGATATTTTGTGTGAAGTGTAAGTGAAATGTACCACGTATCCTGGTGATGGTATAAATTATGGTGCGTAGCATAGGTTAGCAATACCTTATCGGCAGGGATCCTCAGGAGATAGGGACGCCTAGGAACGATGGACGTCACCGAACAGGTACTGTACGTTGGTCTGATATTTAGTGATTAATTATACTTTATGTAAAATATACGTGAACTGTGCCGTGAGAGTTCGTTTAGGTGCGTAGCGTAGGTGAGTGATACTTTAGCGGCAGGTGCGCTGTGAAAGGTGACGATGCCAAGGAATGAGAGACGTCATTGAACAGGTACTCTACCTTGGTCTAACATTTAGTGATAAATTATACTTTTTGTAAAATATACGTGAACTGTGCCGCGAGTGTTCATTTAGGTGTGTAGTTAAGGTGAGCGATACTTTAACAGCAGGTGTGCTGTGAAAGGTAACGACACCACAGAACGAGGGACGTCAGTGGACAGGTACTGTACCTTGCAACACCGGGCAACCACGGACGTCAGTGGACAGGTACTGTACCTTTTTAAAACAATTGTTGAAGTTTATGATTCTTATCTAAAATTTTTGTGATGTGTGCCACGAGTGTTCGTGGAAAATATTGTATCATGTGTTGTAGGAATGTTCGGGGAAGGAGGGGAAAATATGTCTACATATATATATATATATATATATATATATATATACATATATATATATATATATATATATATATATATATATATATATATATATATATATATATATATATATATATATATATGTGTGTGTGTGTGTGTGTGTGTGTGTGGGAGTATATCATGTGTGGGGGGAACCTTCAGATATTGTGAGGGAGTATATCATGTGTGTCGTGAAACTTAGGGGAACGAGGACCGAAAAATAAAATTAAAAGTATATTACATATATATATATATATATATATATATATATATATATATATATATATATATATATATATGAGGGAGTATATCATGTTTGGGGGAAACCTTTATTTTATAAATATATATATATATATATATATATATATATATATATATATATATATATATATATATATATATATATATATATGGCACACACCCACGGACGCCAATGGACAGTTATGAGACCATGAAAAGACACTGAAAAGTTATCCTTTATGTGAACTGTTCGTTAAAGGTGCAGCGATTTGCTGTACAGAAAGATATAACATGACATGTGTAGTGCTATTCTCAATGGAAGGTGTTGCATGACAGTGAATAATATCTCTTCTTTTTCAGCAGAGAACCTAAAAAGATCATACTTGACTTTCTTTGTCAGTGCTTGCCAAAATGGATAAGAAAGGTTTGTCTTCTGACCAGTGGCAAAAGGTTCTCTTCGAGGAGGAGACCGAGAGCGAAGTGGAGGTTGAGCTGAGCGATGTTTCAAGTGAGGAGGAATGGGACGATGTCTAAGAGGATTCCTCTTGGGCGGCATTGCCCACACTTCAAGCACGATGGGAGCAGACATCACCAGCACCAGTGTCAGGACTATCAGCCCAATCATCGTCTTCACTTGGATGACAGACATCGCCGTGGCTTAGACCTCTTAACCCTACACCCATCGTGGTCTCTCCACCTCAAGCCTCCAATTTCCCATTGGCCGAGCCTATGTCACCGGTAGCAAGGCCTAGTTACATGACTCTGGCACCTGCACAGCGCGCATTGTCTGTGGTGCAAATCGTACAGGAGGCGACTGTGTCGTCATTCTCTGCCCTGTCGACAAGGGCGCTGTCTCCAACAGCGTTCATCCCCCCCGATGTTTTCCAGCAGCTGGAGACAGTCTCCTCCTCCTCATCATCAGAACCCTCACCACCTCGACAAGGCCGGCGTGGTCCACGGCCCGGCTATGGGGGGCAGCCAAGGGGTGTCCAAAGAGGAACAAGGGTGTCGGTACGCTGACCCACTGCCACCACTGCGGGAGGTGTTGCTGCAACGGATCCAGGGTGAAGCAGTGGCCCTTTCACACCAGCTAACGGGCCCTTCACACCATCCCCAGGAATGAAGGTGGATCCGCCAACAACTCCTCTCCAGTTCTTCCAGCTGTTCTTCATGAGGGAGTTGTTGAAATATTTCACCCACAAGACCAACAGCTACGCATCATTCCTGGGGACTGCGTTGGATGCATGGTTCATCTGCAATGAAGAGGAGATGGCCAAGTTCCTGGGGCTTTACTTTTTCATGGGGGTGATGAATCTCCCGAGCATCCAGGACTACTGGATGAGATCCCGCCTCCACAGCTACCCCTTCTTTACACAAGTGATGAGTAGAAGGTGTTTCAGGGCAATCCTGAAACACTTCCATGCCTTCAACTCACTTGAGATACCCCAGGACGATCAAGACCGGCTCATCAGGTTCGCATGGTGATGGAGTACCTCCTTCAGCGGTTCCAGAACACCTACTTACCCGAGGAGCACCTCAGCCTAGACGAGGGCTCACTGCTGTGGAAGGGGCGCTTAAGCTTTCGCGTTTACAACCCAATGAAGCCCTCAAAGTATTCCATCAAGCTGTATATCCTGGCTGAGGCTTCCTCGGGTTACATCTGGAATTTCGAGGTGTATATGGGGCAGAAGTGGGTGCGGGAGACCTCCGTGTGGAACCTCGTAGAACCGTTGAAGGATCAGGGATACAGAGTGTACATGGACAACTATTATAACTCTGTATCCCTGTGTGAACGCCTCTTAAGTGCAGGAACCTACGTGCGTGGGACTCTACGCCTTGCAAGAGGAGCACCAAAGCAGCTGCAAGACATTACCAGGACCATGAACCTGCCAGTAAGGGGCATGACATCGATGCACAAGGACAACGTGATGGTGTTGCTGTGGAGGGACAAGTGCAATGTCAACATGGTCTCCACCTTCCACAGGACAAGCACCATCCAGAAATAGGTTCGAAGGAAGACCAGGGCTCCTGACAGGAGGACAACCTATGTCCAGAAGACCGTGGACAAACCCTTCATGGTGGACGACTACAGTCGACATATGGGTGGGGTGGACCACTTCGACCAGATGGTCCAACACTACCCCATCCAGCAGCGGACCGTGAAATGGACCAAGAAGATCACCTTCTACTTCATCCACGTGGCCATTTTCAATGCGTTCACCCTGTTCAAGAAATGCTCACGCGGGTCAGTCAGTCTGCTCGAATTCGTGGAGGAGATAGTGTACAAGCTCCTCTACTTTGATGAAGCAGAGTGGCCTGCATCAGGGCACGTCATCCACCATGCCCCTGACCTTCCAACCTGACAGCCAGCAGGACATCCAGCACCTATGGCATCTGCTGCAGCGCCAGCATAGGTGCCATCACCACCGGCTCCTGCACCAACACCACCATCTCCAGGAGGAGGACCAGGAAAGGAGTCAGCACCACCATCACCTGCAGGACCAGCACAGGTGCTGAGAGAACCTTCACCGGTTCCTGGTCTATCGGGAGAACCTGCTGCTGCTGCCATGCCGGGGCCTGCAGCTGCACCTCCAGGACAACAGGACCGGGGAACACCAGGAGGACATCCAGCCAAGTGTCATCGCTTCATCAATGACAGAGTGCAGCTGGATAACACAATGGGCCACCGACGGGAGAGGATCCCCAACTGGAAGAGGCTGCGGTGCACCATGTGTTCCCTGGCGAAGGTGAGGAGGGACACAAGTCACCTGTGTCCTGTTTGTGATGTGGCACTGTGCGTGGGTGATTGCTTCATATGGTTCCATGCTGAGAGAAGTATTCCCTAGTGCAGTGCACACACACACACACACACACACACACACACACACACACACACGAGAGTGTTATGGAAGAGTTCAAAAATGACACAGAGACAATTAGGCAAGTTAGCAGTCTTATTGACCAGAGCAGTGATATTGAGAAGATAACACAAGTAAATGAAGCTGTGCAAAGCTACAAAAATGATGTAGAAACCACGTATGCTGAAATGGTGAAAGTAAAGAAAGACTTAGAAACAAGGGTGGAGGAAAAAGGCATTAAAAAGGAGGTGAAAAGAATAATCCAAAACAATCCAAAGTTAGTCAGGGATTCAGTAGAGATAAACAGATCAATTGTAATCACTGGTATAGAAGAGGAAGAAGTTAAAAACAAGATCACAAGAGAAAAAAAGGAGATGGCAAATGTAATGAGCTTACTAAAAGAAGTATCAGAGGAAATCTGTAGTAAAGCCATAGAGGAACACAAAAGGTTAGGGAAATACGAGAAAAGCAAGACAAGACCTCAAAGGTGACTTTCCAGAGTGTAAATACTGTGGAAGAGATACTAAAAAATGCAAAGAATCTTATGGAAAAAGAGGAGTTCAAAAATGTATGGATAAAAAGATGCCTAACACAAGAGGAACTGGAATTACTGAAAGAGAAAAGGGAGGAAGCAAAAACAAAAAATGAGGGAAGATCAGAAGAGGACAAGAAGAAATTTTTTTTACAAAGTAATAGGATTGCAGGTACGAAAGTGGTACACAAACAGGATGGAAGAAAAAGGAGGAAGGTAGTAGAACCATGTCATGACAAGTATATAAACAAGATGATAATGTTGATGTACTCAAATGTAGATGGAAAGTATCTAAATTACTAGAGATGAATGATTATGTCAGAGAAAATGAACCACAAATAATATGGCTAACTGAAACAAAATTAATACCTAGGATATCAAATGACATACTAAACTTAGAGGAATACAATATATGGAGAAGAGACAGAGATTTAAAAAAAGGAGGAGGAATTATAATATTAACTAAGAAAAATCTAAAAGTCAAGGAAATAAAACTAGATATACCATCACAAGCAGAACTGATTGAAGTAGAGATCGACACATCTGAGGGTAAAGTAATTGTAGCCAATTTGTACATGCCACCCAGATCGAACACATGGGAAAGAGACGAATATAAGGACCTGGCAGAGAGTACAATTCAGAGTGTAAGATCATTGCTACATAAAATGGAAGAGAAATCGGAAAGAATTGTACTAACTGGGGACTTCAATACAAATATAAATTGGAATACTCTAGATATAAATAGCCAAAAAAGCTGTTGGGACCAAAAGCTCCTGGATCTCGTACAAGAGTTTTTCTTAACGCAACATGTGAGGGAAACCACCAGAAAAAGAGGACTTGATGTACCTTCAGTGCTAGAGCTAATATTTACAAGGCAAGAAAATGATATTGACAGTTTAATATATCACCCTCCACACGGCAAAAGCGATCATGCAGTACTAAATTATAACTTCAGGATAGCATATGACATAGTAAACAGCAATGATAGTTACAAAAAGAGCCTAAACTATAAAAAGGGAAATTATCAAGACCTAAAGAAGTATTTCTTAGAAGTTGATTGGGAAAATGAGCTTAGAGGACAAGATTTAAATGCTGTATATAAAAATTTTTGTGAATTTTATGAAATAGGAGTCCAGAAGTACATCCCAAAGCACAAAGAAGCAGATAAGAAAATACAGAAATGGCTCAATGCTATCTATCTATCTATATACCTAGGCTGCTTCCCCCAAGGAAAGGGAGGTGTCCCCCCCCTGTGGCTGGGGGGACACAACCTGGCCGCATTATGGGGTGGTACTACTACTCTGCGGCCAGGTTGTGTTATGAAGAATACTGCCACCGTATTCCGTGCGTGTCGTAAAAGGCGACTAAAAGGGGCGGGGTGAGGGGACTAGGGACCCCCTCCTCTGTTTTTTAGTTCCTAAAAAGAGATGGTTCAATACAGAATGTAAAAAATCAAAAGAAAGAAGAGATTTGTTGTGGAATAGATACAGAATACACAATAGTGAAAGGGCGTATAATAATTACAAACAGGCAAGAAACGACTATACAAGAATAAGGAGGGAAGCCCAAAAACAGTTTGAGGAGGATATAATAAATAAAAGTAGTGATCAACCAAACCTGTTTTAAAGCTATATCACAAGCAAAACTAAAGTAAAAGATATAATACAATCCATTACGGACGAGGGAATCACTTATACACAAGAGAAAGAGATTTGTGAAGCACTAAATAAGAATTTCCAATTAGTTTTTACAGAAGAAAAAAATTTTGAGAGGGACTATGTGGAACACGCATGTCCACACATACTACCAGATATACAAATAGCGGAAAAAGTAATGCAGGAGGAGTTAAGTAGATTAGACAGAGGAAAAGCAAGTGGTCCTGATGAAATTTCATGTTGGGTATTACGAGAATGTGCAAAGGAGTTAAGTAAACCATTATTTTTAATTTTCAAGAAATTCTTGAGTCAAGGTAAACTACCTGATATTTGGAAGAAAGCAAATATTGTCCCCTTATTCAAGAAAGGAAATAGACAAAATCCACTCAACTACCGACTAGTATCACTGACCAGTGTTGTAAGCAAGGTATTAGAAAAACTTATAAGAAAAGCTTGGGTAAATCATCTAGAAGAACACAGTATCATAACAGAAAGACAATTTGGTTTCAGAAAAGGAAAATCATGTGTTACTAATCTGTTGAGTTACTATGACAGAGTAACAAACACAATACAGGAAAGGGAAGGATGGGTGGACAGTATCAAATTAGATTTCAAGAAAGCTTTTGACACAGTACCACACCAAAGACTTTTATGGAAACTGTACCATGAAGGAGGAATTCGAGGCAAACTGTTTTGTTGGATGCAAGACTTTCTCATAAAAAGAGAAATGAGAACAGTACTAAGAGGAAACTACTCATCATGGAAAGAAGTGATTAGTGGAGTACCACAGGGTTCAGTGCTGGCACCAATCATGTTTTTAGTGTATATAAATGATATAAACAGTAACACTGGAAATGAGAACTATCTGAATATGTTTGCAGATGATGCAAAAATACAAAGGAGAATTACTAACACAGACTCTTCTAAAGAGCTACAAGAAGAATTAAATAAACTTCATGAATGGAGTAGTACATGGCAAATGGAATTCAATGTGGACAAGTGTCATGTAATCAAGTTTGGTAAAAGTGGAAAAAGACCTGATTGGGATTATAAGTTAGGAAATAAAACCCTATACACATCAGAAAGAGAGAAAGACCTAGGTGTGACTATCAATAACAGACTATCTCCGGCTGACCACATCAGCGAGAAGGTACGGAACATGTATACACTGCTTGCAAATATGAGAATAGCATTCACATACATAAATGAAGACATGCTAAGAAGGATAATAACATCATTCATTAGACCAACCCAGGAATATGCATCAGTAGTCTGGAGTCCTCATCTCAAAAAGCACATACACAAGATTGAAAAAGTTCAAAGGGCCGCTACAAGATGGATACCAAGCTTAAGGGACCTAAGCTACGAAGAAAGACTAAATAAACTGAATCTACCAACACTACCGGAGAGAAGGAAAAGAGGTGACATGATAATGCTATATAAATGCATATCAGGAAAGGAGAAAATAGACATAAATGATTACTTAACATATGGAGAAGCATCAGCAAGAGGACACTGCAAAAAATTGCATAAGAAGAGAGGTGATAAAGACGTAAGGAAATTCAGTTTCCCAAGCAGAGCAATTGATCAATGGAATGCACTACCGAATGAAATAGTGTGCCAAAACAATTCACAAATTTAAGGATATGTACGATAAATATGGTTTAAGACACGGGACAGTACGAGCTCGACTCATTCCTGTAAAGATACAATTAGGTAAGAACAATTAGGTAAGAACACACACACACACACACACACACACACACACACACACACACACACACACACACACACACACACTGAATATGCCTAACTGAAACAAAATTAACACCAAAGATATCGAATGACATCGTAAACTTAGAGGAATATAATATATGAAGAAGAGATAGGAACTTACAAAAAGGAGGAGGAATTATAATATTAACTAAGAAAAATCTAAAAGTCAAAGAAATAGAATTAGATATACCCTCACAAGCAGAATTGATTGCAGTACAGATAAATACATTTGATGGGAAAGTAATTGTAGCCAATTTGTACATGCCACCCAGATCAAACACATGGGAAAGAGACGAATATGAGGACCTGACGGAGAGTACAATTCAGAGTTTAAGAGCATTACTACATAAAATGGAAGAGAAATCGAAAAGAATTATACTAACTGGAGATTATAATACAAATATAAATTGGAATACTCTAGATATAATAAGCCAAGAAAACTGTTGGGACCAAAAACTCCTGGATCTTGTGCAAGAGTTTTTCCTAAAGCAACATGTAAGGGAAAGCACCAGAAAAAGAGGACTCGATGTTCCCTCAATGCTAGATCTCATATTTACTAGGCAAGAAAACGATATTGACAATTTATCACCCTACATTCGGCAAAAACGACCATGCAGTACTAAATTGCAATTTCAGGATTGCATATGACATAGATAACAGCAATGAAAGCTACAAAAAGAGCCTAAACTATAAAAAAGGAAAGTATCTATCTATCTATCTATCTATTGCCAGACACCATTATCCCTTAAGGGGCGGCCATTTGCCTTTGAGTTATTTGTTTTAAGTGGAGGGGCACTAACCCTCCACCAACCCACTTGTTCACACGTAGGGAGCACGTATGGTTTGGTTATATGGTTACCACCCAGCGTTGTAAATGGTTTCTTGGCTTACAGGAAACCATTTGGCTTGTCACTCAATGTAAAGCCATCTGTAAAGGAAAGAAAAGCAATAAGAAGTGACAGGAAAGATGCGAGAAATAGGAAGAGAGGAGGGGAGGCACAGAAAAAGAATGATAAAGGCTAAGGAAGAAGTAGGCAGCACTACATCAAGTGAGTGGATGATGGTCGCCACCACCTACCACCAAAACGGAAAGTATCATGACCTAAAACAGTACATCTTGGAAATTGCTTGGGAAAAGGAGCTTAGAGGACAAGATTTAAATGCTATATATGAAAAATTCAGTGAACTTTATGAAATGGGAATCCAGAAGTACATCCCACAGCACAAAGAATCAGAAAATAAAATAAAGAAATGGTTCAATACAGAATGTAAAAAATCAAAGGAAAAAAGAGATTTGCTGTGACCTAGATACAGAAGACACAATAGTGAAAGGGCATATAATAATTACAAACAGGCAAGAAACATTTATACAAGAATAAAGAGGGAAGCCCAAAAACAGTTTGAGGAGGATGTCATAAATAAAAGTAGTGATCAACCAATGCTATTTTACAGCTACATCAGAAGCAAAACCAGAGTAAAAGATAAAATACAATCCACTACGGACAAGGGAATCACCTATACACAAGAGAAGGATATTTGTGAAGCACTAAACAAGAATTTCCAATCTTTTTATACAGAGGAAAAAATTTTTGAGAGGGATTATGTGGAACATGCATGCCCACACATACTACCAGATATACAAACATCAGAAAAAGAAATACAGGAGAAGCTAAGTAAATTAGAAAAAGGAAAAGCAAATGGTCCTGATGAAATTTCATGTTGGGTGCCATGTGAATGTGCAAAGGAGTAAAGTAAACCATTATTTTTTATTTTCAAGAAATCCTTGAGTCAAGGTAAACTACCTGATATTTCGAAGAAAGCATACATTGTTCCCTTATTTAAGAAAGGGAATAGACAAAATCCACTTAACTACCGACCAGTGTTGTAAGCAAGGTATTAGAAAAGCTTATAAGAAAAGCTTGGGTAAATCACCTAGAAGAACACAGTATGATAACAGAAAGACAGTTTGGTTTCAGAAATGGAAAATCATGTGTTACTAATCTGTTGAGCTACTATGACAAAGTAATAGACACATAACAGGAAAGAAAAGGATGGGTGGACAGTATCTATTTAGATTTCAAGAAAGCATTTGATACAGTAGCACACCAAAAAATTTTATGGAAACTGTACCATCAAGGAAGAATTCGAGGCAAACTGTATTGTTGGATGCAAGATTTTCTCATGAAAAGAAAAATGAGAACAGTACTAAGGGGAAATTACTCATCATGGAAAGAAGTGACTAGTGGAGTACCACAGGGCTCAGTGCTGGCACCAATCATGTTTTTAGTGTATATAAATGATATAGCCAGTAACATTGGAAATGAAAGCTATCTAAATATGTTTGCAGATGATGCAAAAATACAAAGAAGAATTACTAACACAGACTCTTGTAAAGAGCTAGAATTAAATACACTTCATGAATGGAGTAATACATGGCAAATGGAATTCAATGTGGACAAGTGTCATATAATAAAGTTTGGTAAAAGTGGAAAAAGACCTGATTGAGATTATACATTAGGAAATAAAATCCTACACACATCAGAAAGAGAGAAGGACCTAGATGTGATTGTCAGTAACAGACTATCCCCGGCTGACCACATCAGTGAGAAGGTACGGAACATGCATACACTGCTTGCAAATATGAGAATAGCATTCACATACATAAATGAAGACATGCTAAAAAGGATAATAACATCATTCATCAGACCAACCCTGGAGTATGCATCAGAAGTCTGGAGTCCTCATCTCAAAAAAAACATAGACAAGATTGAAAAAGTTCAAAGGGCCGCTACAAGATGGGTACCAAGCTTAAGGGATCTAAGCTACGAAGAAAGACTAAATAAACTGAATCTACCAACACTGCAGGAGAGAAGGAAAAGAGGTGACATGATAATGCTATCTAAATGCATATCAGGGAAAGAGAAAATAGACAAAAATGATTACTTAACGTATGGGGAAGCATTAGCAAGAGGACACTGCAAAAAACTGCTTAAAAAGAGAGGTGATAAAGACGTAAGGAAGTTTAGTTTCCCAAATAGAGCAATTGATCAGTGGAATGCACGACCGAATGAAATAGTGTGTGCCAAAACAATTCACAAATTTAAGGATATGTACGATAAATATGGTTTGAGACATGGGACAGTATGAGCTTGACTCATTCCTGTAAAGATACAATTAGGTAAGTACAGTTAGGTAAGTACACACACTCACACACACTACATACCTCCTCATCTTCCAATCCCACAAGGTCCTACAACTCAAGCAACACCCCTGGAGAAAGTGAGTTCTCCGAATTTTGTTGATATGTATACTGACCTATTATCATTACCCCTATAATTTTCAGGCAAATAGCCGTCTTCTACATATTACACGTATGACAGAAAGTAAAGCTTCATTAGCAGTAACTTGGAAAAAGTAGTGTTCATGTTTAGTAAGTTACAACCACCTTGGAAGATTTTACAGTCTGTACATTATAAAAAAGAAAAAAAGAAAAAAAAGCTTTGGGAGCATAGTCTTTAGGCAAAGGGGGTGAAAAGTTTTTTTTTTTTTTTCGTTTGCTGTAAAAGTAGGTTCCGACTGGAAGAGTGATCTACATTTGTCGTCCTATTACTCGAAAACTATTGGGTGTATCGACTTCCTGTACGAACCATGATAAAGAGCAGTAAATTTTACGTATGTTCATTTGCAGAATATAAGCCTTTGGGAGCATTTTCTGTTGGAAAAGGGGGAACAGCCTTTTTTTTTCCTCGCTAGCGGTAAAGTCGGAAGTGCTCGGAGGAGTAATCTCACTTTGTTGGCCAATTACTCGAAAACTATTGAACGTATCGATTTCCTGTAAGAATCATTATAAAGAGCAGTAAATTCTACGTAAGTACAGTCATCAGCACAAATTCGCTGCAAGCCTGCTCGTGTGATGTGGGTTGTTTTGTCTGGCAACGGTGTATGGGAACTAGTAGTCACACAGGCTTTTATACGCTTTAAAGACGTGTTTGTAATAATTAGTACTATAAATCGCCCAGAATGCAATATTCTTTATATCTGGTAAGCGTAAAATGTGCAAAAGACGACAGATGAATGTTGTCGAATGATGAAACTTTTGTCTCTTCGTATCCATCCCATGTCCCTTCTCAGGTTCTCCTCCTTCACTCTCTCGCTCTCCTTCATCTCCACTCTCTCTCTCTCCCTCTCTCTCTCTCTCTCTCCGCCCTGTCTACCTTATATTACCCACGGCGCTAATCTACGTAATAAACCGCACTCTTCTCTGTTTCTTGTCCATTCCTGTAACCTTTTTGCTCCTCAACATTCGAGAGTTTCTTGCCATGCAACAGTCTCTTTTTTCCCACTCGTACTCCAAACATGATGCAGGAGTTTGAAACATTAGTGGTTCTGATACTGCCTCATGATTCAGTGAACAGCATGAGAATGGGAACATTTTCCAAGGAGAGAGAAAAATCGACAAGTGGAGAAGTGGGCACAAAATTAATGTTTGTTTAATTTCGCCTACTGAAATAATAGCCACCGACTCCCAGGCTCATTCAAACGACTGCATCACAAGAACGAGACCTCAATGTTCCTATATCTCCCGGCTGTTGGAAGTGACAAAGGGTGAAGAATAGAAAGATTACTAGGGAGGAGTGGGAAGGAGACGAGGAGGGTGAGAATGGGACTAGAACAGGAAGTAGTATTGATAATAAACCATGGATATAGTTGGTAGTACTGCAAGCAATTGGAAATAATGCAGACTGGGTTTAGTAGACAGTCAAGAGAGAATTGCGATGCGTCAACGAGGTTAATGCCGTGGATAAATAAATGAAGGTGAGAGGGTGGGGAGAGTAGACATTGGAGAGGCATGAAAGTGAGTGGGGGTAGTAGGGAGAGGTAGGGGTGGGGGGGGATATGAAGAGGAGTAAGGAGGAGAGAGGGGAAGGGAGCTTAGACACTTTTATAATGAGGAATACCAGAGTATTACGCTCATACGTCGTTCCATAACATTCTGTCAACTCTTGCACTTTTTTATACTAATCAGTCACGGTACACAGAATATTGTACTCTAGACAATCTCTAGTACCACTTTTTAAAAACATGTCATTAAAGTATATAAAAGTCTATGTGGCAACTCATCCCATTAAGCTGTTGCCAGACAAAAGGACTCACATCACACGAGTAGACTTGCAGCGAATCTATGCTGACGGCTGTACAAGACATAACAATGTAATATCTATGATAAGAATTCGTTGTTGCGTAGGCGGGAATATTGTGTATGCTATGCGCACATCATGAAAGTGACGTACGGCCGTGAGTTCCAAGTCGTTTTTGGCGATTTACGCTAAAACTATGAGGCGTATCGAAACCATTTTTAGGTCATTAGAAAGCTGGTGAAATTCTACATAATATAATGCAATAAAAACATAACATGTGCAGGAAAACTTCAGAATTAGAGCTCCTTGAATTTTTTTCAAAAATGGCTTTCAGTTTTTGGCTATTTTCTCTAAAACTACAATTTGTGTCACAACCGGATTTGTCTCTTTAGAAAGCTGATGAAATTCTCTATCAAGACTTCTAATAACATTTTCCTGTATGATAGAAAACATTCGAATGGTGATGTTGGGAATTGAACGTGATGTAGCAAAATGTTTATTCACGGCCACCTAATGCTGTTTTATTCGTGTTTGCCTGTTTTTTTTTTTTTTTTTTTTTTGTGTGTGTGGTGCTTATCATCTAGAACAAACATCGACGAATAAGATAACATAGGTTTCATGGCAGTATAGTGATGTTTGGGTCGCGAAAATAAGGAGAGAATACGTATTATTGCCGCACGTGGGCAGCCGGGCCAGGCGGCTTCGCAGAAAAAGTCGTGCGCTGGAAAACTTACTGAAACTTAAGTGTGCAAGAGATTGTCCCTTAAGATATGTAAATTTCTGGATGTCTGTCAGATCTGTTTGGAGGTGCACACTACAGCTCCCCAAAACCCAGCCACTGAATCGGATCAACATCAATTATTGGCAATTTCAGAGAAGGCAATTTAATTCCAGTTGTTTTCTGCCTCTGCCTTCTCTTTCACTACCGAGTCCTTGTTGGGTAATTCTAGAGCACTCTCTAATTCGATCAAGTGTCTGTTGACCTTATTAACATATTCCATGTCACTGACCACTTCTGCCAGGTCTTCATCAGGATATAATTCATACAATTCCTGATTGTAAGACTCGATCTCAGCGAGGATCTTCTCAACCGTCACTTTCATACCTTTGATGTCATGAACAGTTGCTGCATGTTCTATAAATTCTGTCAAGTTAGTTGTCAGTTTAGTGATAACTTCCTTTTTGGCTGCTGTAAGCCTCATTAAAGGTTTTATTTTATCCATTTTAATGATAGGCCAATTAAGTGAAAGAAGATGACAGCAAATGCAGAATTTTAAGTCAAATGTAGTCTTTCCTGGGCAAAATCCAAATAACATAAAATGAAATAAAACAGGCCGAAATTCTATATTAAAATTTTGACAAATAATTTTGTCAAGCTCCCGTGAAGGTAGTATGTTGGGCAGTCCTGGAGATCAAACCCTAAACCCCTCATGAGCAGCTTGTTGCCCAAGAAAGCAACATGCTCTATCCAAAAGGCCATCCAACACCCTTTTGCTGCCTGGTGCATCCAGATGTATCCCATCCAAATGACAGGTCAGACTCTTCCCTGTGAAGATAAACCGAGCCTTTGTGAGGGAAAATTCTTCTTCAGATGCAGGTTAACTCCATTTCTGGCCCAAATATACTCTTCATAGGTCATGCCTCGGGGGTTTGTCCTTTTCTCTAGGGCGACAGTGAAACAGTGGCCCCCTGTCTTATCCTCGATTTCCTTAGCCAAGGCTTTATATCGAGGGCCAACTGATTCAGGGCCGTATCACGGGACAAGTCGTTCCCCCCAACGATCAGGATAGTTTAGTCTGGCTTGTGTGTTATGAGGTCCTGGTACTCTTTGCTATTTTTTATTGTGCTGTTCTTGGCACCAGGCACGCCAAATTTGCGGACATAAAAGGCTGGAACATCATCTGGATACTGCAATGGACGATCTAGCAAGAATCTCTGGACATAAGAATGCCCAAAGAAGGCTACTTTCTTCAAAGGGGACGGATAAACTACTGAGGAGGGTTCAAACCCTACCCTGACGCCCCCTCAACCACGTGCAGCCTCCCTTGGTGCTCCACGCAACATATGGTTGATCACCAACACAGCACAAACAATGCTCCCACTCTCACACCCAAAACCCCCTATTATTTATCACTAGATATTATCCTGGTCACGGCACCAATTTATGTTAGTTATTATCACAGTAGGGGGTCTTAATTATCAACTAAAATAAAGCGGAACAACTCACCATTTTATAAAGTATGTGGAAATGGAGTTCATTTTAATCAGTACTCAGTTTACAGTAAATATTCAAGGCCTGATAAATATGCTGAGTACTTAGCTGACGTGTTGATGGTATGAAGTGACAGAATGATAAAGCTGGTTGTTGTAGAAGATTCGAGGCAAGTATGTACTATCTGGTGGCAGGGAGAGAACTGACTGGCTTCGAGCAGCTTGATGCGCGAAGTATATTAGTTTACACTTACCAATGAGTATATAACAAAATATGTTGTTTTTTGCATGACCATATTTATCTTTTATCTCTAGTGATAAACAATATCTTACACAACATATATAATACAACAATTTATTTACAAAGAAATGTGTTGTTGTAGGCGGGAAATTCAAACCCGAAATCCACGACAATGACCCTCTAAGGAGTCTAAGCTGTACATCTAACCCTATCTACTCGTACGCTGGTGACTCCACCTTTCACTTTTCCATTCGGTTCCCACAACGTCCATCATAGGAGTTACTTCAACAAACAAGGAATGAGGCTATGGCACACCTAATGTCTGACTTGGCTCATATCTCTGACTGGGGCAAACATAATCTAGTTTTTAATGCATCAATGACTCAGTTCTTACATTTATCAACCCGACAAAATTTTCCACAGGTGTACCCACAAATGTTTAATAATATTCAGCTTAATCCTGCATCATCCCTGAACATACTTGGGGTTTCGTTCACACGAACTTATCTTGGAAAGATGATACTACATCTCTTGTAAAATCTGCTTCCAAGAGATTAGGTGTGCTAAGTCGACTCCATTCGTTCTTTACCACGGTAAAATTGCTGACTCTATACAAAGGTTTTATCTGCTCCTGTGTAGAGTACAACTCTCATGTGTGGGGAGGCTCCCCATATACAGCTCTTCTCAATAGGGTGGAATCAAAGGCTTTTTGTCTCATTAACTCTCCTCTTCTTACTGGCCTCTTTCAACCTCTGTCTCTTTGCTGCACTGTTGCATCTTTATCTCTCTTCTATCGCTACTTCAATGGTAACTACTCCTCTGAACTGTCTTCTTGTATCCCCCCACCTCTAGGACGGGTGCATAGCACCCGTCTAGCAACAAATTCTCATCCCTTTCCTGTCCAACTCTCTAATGAAAGAATTAACCGTTATTCCCAGTCCTTCATTTATGCAGCAGGTCAACTCTGGCACTGTCTCCCTTTGTTTGTACTTCCTGCTTCCTATGATCTCCAGTCTTTCAAACGCCGTGTGTCCAGGCATATCGAAATGATCGGATCTTGAGTTTGGCTTTCTCTTGTATTTTGTTTTTTTCTTGGAAGGAACAGTTATTGCGGCCTCGTGGCCTTTGATTCCTTCTTCCTAGCATAAAAAAGAAAAAAAAAAACTGCAATATGATGGAGCAATCATCCAAAAGCTGTATTAAATCTATCTAAATCAAACTTTCTTCAAAAGCAGCATCAAAATTACTTAATAGCTCTAATGACAATAGAATATTCTGGTCAACTCTTAATTCTTTCAATAATAACTTTAACAAGTCATCTTCCATTCCCCCACTAAAATCTTCAGATGGCAGCATTTAAAATGATCCACGTGGGAAAGCAGATATCTTTGCCAGTACCTTTGCCAGAAACTCTACCATAGACGATACCAGCCAGAATGTCCCAGTACTGAAACTTGATTCTCCCGAAATTGCCCCACTTAAAATACAGACAAGATACATAAAATCCATCCTAGACAATTTACTTACCAACAAAGCTCCAGGTCCATATGGAATTCCGCCAATTGTTTTGAAAAAGTGCTCCCATGAACTTGCCTCAGTCCTAGCTAAATTATTCAGACTATGCATATGTACTTCTTTACTCCCAAATTCATGGAAAGAAGCCAATATCCACCCAGTTCCGAAGAAAGGAAGTTCGTCTGACCCCTCCAATTACAGACCAATAGCTGTCACATCTTCTCTTGGTAGGGTATTTGAAACTTTAATTAATAAGCACATTGTTAAACAATACGGTTTTCGCCACGAAAGATCCACCATTGACATACTCAATCTCTTAACTGATACCATCCATCAATCAATTGATCTTTTTGGAGAAACTCATGCAGTAGCTCTTGATATCTCTAAAGCTTTCGACAGAGTATGGCACCGTTCCCTGCTGTCCAAACTCCCTTGCTATGGACTAACGTCTTTTGTTCCTTTCATTTCTTCATATCTTAGTGACAGGAAAATAAGAGTAAATTAACGCCGGCGTGCCACAGGGATCAGTTCTGGTGCCAACCCTATTTCGGGTTCATATTAATGATCTCTTATCTGTCACCCACAATCCCAATCACTCATATGCAGATGACTCAACACTACATAGTTCATTCACACTCAGACATCCTTTTACAAAGTCTAATATCTCTACCTCTCAACTCAGTACAGCCTTCTCCATAAATTAAGATCCATCTACAATCAGTGAATGGGGACAAAACAACCTTGTCTCTTTTAATGCTAGTAAAACTAAGTATATACAGTTTGCTAAAGTAGGACAAATCTAAACTTGCGGCTAGGGTGAGGCACGAAGCTCTGTACAGTGTTGCCATGTTTTCCTGGGGGAGATCTGCGTCACCCTGGGGAATTTTGTTTCTATAATGAGTGACTTTCATTTCTTTTTTTTTTAATATATCTAATTATATTTAAAAATATTTATTATTGTTTTGCATACGTCGCCAGATGACCTCGCTGGTGCGGCGCCATGATTTTTCATTCAATCACTCTCTCCCTCCTTCCTTCCCTCCCTTCCTCCGTCCCTTAACACCTCCTCTGGCCTGCCTTCTTCCCCTCCCCCGTCTCTGTCTCTGTCTCTTTCTCTCTCTCTCTCTCTCTCTCTCTCTCTCTCTCTCTCTCTCTCTCTCTCTCTCTCTCTCATCTATGGTGTTTTAGGATACATTTTGGTTATTTTCTTTAACATTATATTGTACATATTGTAAATTTGACTTTATTTTCACACCTCCCAGGAGGTAAGGACACAGTAAAGTGACACGAGGAGGCTTTCGGATTAGTCTGGGTCTGTGTGAGTGTTGCCGCTCACGAGGGTTTAATGTATTATTTTTTCTTTTACTAAGAAATTGGCATATTTTTACTTATATTCCAGAAATACGGTAAAAGCCAATAAAAGTGACTACTTTTTTTTTTTTGCAACACTGTAAAATATTTATGCCATGTTTCTGTATTGCCGTATTAATATTTCATGCATAATAAGTTTACTGATCTTTCATATATTATAATACACACATTAACATTGTATTCATATGTGTTTATCGTATTTGTGATGTCTTTTACATACATAACAGCCGTTTCACATCGCGGGTTTGGGAAACATAGCACCACTGTACAGAGGGTCGTGCCCCACCCTAGCTGCAAGTTTAGATTTGTCCTACCATAATAGACAGATATTGCCAGATTCGTTCATTACCATCAGTGCTACTAATATTCCCATCTCCAAAAGTACTGAAATTCTTGGTGTCTCACTTAACAGTGCCCTTAGCTGGACCTCTCATGTCAGATCACTTGCTAAAACCGCCTCAAAGAAACTTGGATTATTGTACAGAGTTCGTAACTTCTTCGCCGATGAGCAGTTAGCTATAATTTATAAGAGTCATGTGCGCTCTCAGTCTGAATATTGCTCACCCCCATGGAATGGTTGTGGAGAGGTTGCATTAAGACAACTAGACAAAATTCAGAATAAAGCTGTTAGAATCATTAACAACCCTGCCATTACATATAAACTACCTCCCCTGCAAGTAAGAAGGAATGTTGCCTCCCTTGCATTATTTTACAGATATTTTTTGGCAAATGCTCAGATGAAGTTGCGTCCATGGCGCCACCTCTCCATGCCTTCCCTCGTGCTACACGGGCATCTGGTAGCGCTCATGACTGGGATGTCGCTCAGCCATATTGCAGAACTCCCTATCAGAATTCTTTCATTCCCTGAACTGCATCTCTCTGGAACTCTCTTCCCCAGAGTTGTTTTCCTCCAAATTTCAACCCACAACTGTTCAACTCTAACTGTTGCAGATATTTTATGAACTGAGGACACCAGTAATCTGGTGTATGGATTATTTTTTTTTAATCATTTGTTTTTCCTTCCTCCGTTCTGTTATTTATATATATATATATATAAAAAAGGACTTGAAATGCGACTGTTAATAATTTCTAATAAATTTAGCTTGGATAACGTGGTAATCTTATGGGCTTGTACAAAAGAGAATGTGTTGGTTTCTCTTTTAGGTTAAGAATTGTGATAATTGTTCCATGTTTTCTACTAACCCTCCGCATCCTAAACGATTTTTCACCACTGATCCCCCCCCAGTCCTGGCAGAATTTCGATTTTTTTTTTTTTTTTTTTTTTTTGGCTAAAACCTCCCCTTTTGATGAGATGTTGGAAAACGCCCCCCAAAGTGCTCAACTGAGCTTAGATGTGGTCTAAACAGGTGACACTTTAAACACTTGGTACAGTGTTCTGTGGAGCAACACTGTGGGTGTCGCATTATCTATGTAGTGGTAACTATTGCAAATCACCCAGAATAGGTAGATATTTGTTTATTTGGTAAAAATTTATATGTAGTACAAGATTATATTGGTTTTTACACTATAATATCAGCGATATAAGCGTTGTTTCACTCCTGAACACATTAACATACAGTACCTCTCTTGGCGACATTACCTTCTCATCACTTCTGCTAGTTTCTTCCTCAGGCGCCACGTAATCTTTGTCCACCACATCGTCATCAATTGGGGAATCACTCCCGCCTTGAATTTCATTCCATGATGCGACATGTCTTTACTTGTCAGGTCAATGGTAACAGGTAAGTTGCTGAGACAACGGCATATAGGGGGGGGGAGGTTGAGGTCACGCAGGGTAAAGCAGTGTCCCTGCCTGGGGGCGAGTAAAGTAAGGTGTCCCGCATATACGTACCAAAAATTACCAAAGAAATGTGAAAATTGTGAAAATGAAAGACCTTGCAATTGCAAAACATATGGGTATGTCAACGGGTGTCACCGTGACAATACGTGGTGATGTATCCATACATCAGTGGAATGCCTTGGGTTAATGAGAACACTACACCGTGCACATGATTTTGAGGTTGCAAATGCCATGTGGTCCTAAATGTTTCAACTGTAGGTTGTTGATACCATTCGGTTTTGCACTCATAATGTTTTTTCCTTTTTGAAAATTTTACATGTCTCTTATGAAGTGACAGGGCTTACACTGTAGTCATGTGGAATGGAAGAGAATTTTTTCAAAGACAATGTTGGTGCAAGGTGGTTTATACTTCTGTAGCCGTTAATGGATACGTCTACTTGTTCTTTGTAGGATGTGATGGTTGCATGTTGGATGTGCTGGCGACGTGGGTCTTGCTTGTGCTTGTTTGTGATTTTGACATACTTTTAACTGCTTTGTAGTTCCGAGAAGGTTCTACAGAAAGGCTGAGTCTTGTTATGGACGCTTTCCAGTTTTCTGCTTTCTCTGTGATAATTTTTTTTGTAGTTTAGTTGTTTGATTATCGGAACCTTATGGTGATATCTTTTGTTTGGGAAGAGCGATTTGTGTTTGAGTCACGTTTATTTTATAAAGCGAGTAATCTCCGGTGTCAGGCTTGGGTTGTAATGTCTTCTGTTGCCTTGTGGTATGGTGTTTGCCTGCTTTAGGAATGATCTCATTAAGTTTCGTAACGTGCCCCTCAGTTGGTGATGAATGCGTTGTTTAGTGTGATGAAGCTATGTTCCGTTTCTTTAATGATTAAGGTCCTATTTGCGCGTGCGTGCGTGTGTGTGTGTGTGTTCTTACCTAATTGTTCTTACCTAATTGTATCTTTACAGGAATGAGTCAAGCTCGTACTGTCCCGTGTCTTAAACCACATTTATCGTACATATCCTTAAATTTGTGAATTGTTTTGGCACACACTATTTCATTCGGTAGTGCATTCCATTGATCAATTGCTCTGTTTGGGAAACTGAATTTCCTTACGTCTTTATCATCTCTCTTCTTATGCAGTTTTTTGCAGTGTCCTCTTGCTGATGCTTCTCCATATGTTAAGTAATCATTTATGTCTATTTTCTCCTTTCCTGATATGCATTTATATAGCATTATCATGTCACCTCTTTTCCTTCTCTCCTATAGTGTTGGTAGATTCAGTTTATTTAGTCTTTCTTCGTAGCTTAGGTCCCTTAACCTTGGTATCCATCTTGTAGCGGCCTTTTGAACTTTTTCAGTCTTGTCTATGTGCTTTTTGAGATGAGGACTCCAGACTACTGATGCATTTTCCAGGGTTGGTCTAATGAATGATGTTATTATCCTTCTTAGGATGTCTTCATTTATGTATGTGAATGCTATTCTCATATTCGCAAGCAGTGTATACATGTTCCGTACCTTCTCGCTGATGTGGTCAGCCGGAGATAGTCTGTTATTGATAATCACACCTAGGTCTTTCTCTCTTTCTGATGTGTATAGGGTTTTATTTCCTAACTTATAATCCCAATCAGGTCTTTTTCCACTTTTACCAAACTTGATTACATGACACTTGTCCACATTGAATTCCATTTGCCATGTATTACTCCATTCATGAAGTTTATTTAATTCTTCTTGTAGCTCTTTACAAGAGTCTGTGTTAGTAATTCTCCTTTGTATTTTTGCATCATCTGCAAACATATTTAGATAGCTCTCATTTCCAGTGTTACTGTTTATATCATTTATATACACTAAAAACATGATTGGTGCCAGCACTGAACCCTGTGGTACTCCACTAGTCACTTCTTTCCATGATGAGTAGTTTCCTCTTAGTACTGTCCTCATTTCTCCTTTTATGAGAAAGTCTTGCATCCAACAAAACAGTTTGCCTCGAATTCCTCCTTGATGGTACAGTTTCCATAAAAGTTTTTGGTGTGGTACTGTGTCAAAAGCTTTCTTGAAATCTAAATAGATACTGTCCACCCATCCTTCCCTTTCTTGTATTGTGTTTGTTACTCTGTCATAGTAGCTCAACAGATTAGTAACACATGATTTTCCTTTTCTGAAACCAAACTGTCTTTCTGTTATCATACTGTGTTCTTCTAGATGATTTACCCAAGCATTTCTTAAAAGTTTTTCTAATACCTTGCTTACAACACTGGTCAGTGATACTGGTCGGTAGTTGAGTGGATTTTGTCTATTTCCTTTCTTGAATAAGGGGACAATATTTGCTTTTTTCCAAATATCAGGTAGTTTACCTTGACTCAAGGATTTCTTGAAAATTAAAAATAATGGTTTACATAACTCCTTTGCACATTCTCATAATACCCAACATGAAATTTCATCAGGACCACTTGCTTTTCCTCTCTAATCTACTTAACTCCTCCTGTATTACTTTTTCTGCTATTTGTATATCTGGTAGTATGTGTGGACATGCGTGTTCCACATAGTCCCTCTCAAAATTTTTTTCTTCTGTAAAAACTAATTGGAAATTCTTATTTAGTGCTTCACAAATATCCTTCTCTTGTGTATAAGTGATTCCCTCGTCCCTAATGGGTTGTATTATATCTTTTAATTTAGTTTTGCTTCTGATATAGCTGTAAAACAGCTTTGGTTGATCACTACTTTTATTTATTACATCCTCCTCAAACTGTTTTTGGGCTTCCCTCCTTATTCTTGTATAGTCGTTTCTTACCTGTTTGTAATTATTGTACGCCCTTTCACTATTGTGTCTTCTGTATCTATTCCACAACAAATCTCTTCTTTCTTTTGATTTTTTACATTCTGTATTGAACCATTTCTGTATTTTCTTATCTGCTTCTTTGTGCTGTGGGATGTACTTCTGGACTCCTATTTCATAACATTCACAAAATTTTTTATATACACCATTTAAATCTTGTTCTCTAAGCTCATTTTCCCAATCAACTTCTAAGAAATACTTCTTTAGGTCTTGATAATTTCCCTTTTTATAGTTTAAGCTCTTTTTGTAACTATCATTGCTGTTTACTATGTCATATGCTATCCTGAAGTTATAATTTAGTACTGCATGATCGCTTTTGCCGAGTGGAGGGTGATATATTAAACTGTCAATATCATTTTCTTGCCTTGTAAATATTAAATCTAGCACTGAAGGTACATCAAGTCCTCTTTTTCTGGTGGTTTCCCTCACATGTTGTGTTTAGAAAAACTCTTGTACGAGATCCAGGAGCTTTTGGTCCCAACAGCTTTCTGGGCTATTTATATCTAGAGTATTGCAATTTATATTTGTATTGAAGTCCCCAGTTAGTATAATTCTTTCCGATTTCTCTTCCATTTTATGTATCAATGATCTTATACTCTGAATTGTACTCTCTGCCAGGTCCTCATATTCGTCTCTTTCCCATGTGTTTGATCTGGGTGGCATGTACAAATTGGCTACAATTACTTTACCTTCAGATGTGTCGATCTCTACTGCAATCAGTTCTACTTGTGATGGTATATCTAGTTTTATTTCCTTGACTTTTTGATTTTTCTTAGTTAATATTATAATTCCTCCTCCTTTTTTTAAATATCTGTCTCTTCTCCATATATTGAATTCCTCTAGGTTTAGTATGTCATTTGATATCCTTGGTATTAATTTTGTTTCAGTTAGGCATATTATTTGTGGTTCATTTTCTCTGACATAATCATTCATCTCTAGTAATTTAGATACCATTCCATATACATTTGAGTACATCAACTTTTTATCATCTTGTTTATATACTTGTCATGACATGGTTCTACTACCTTCCTCCTTTTTCTTCCATCCTGTTTGTGTACCACTTTCGTACCTGCAATCCTATTACTTTGTAAAAATATTTCTTCTTGTCCTCTTCTGATCTTCCCTCATTTTTTGTTTTTGCTTCCTCCCTTTTCTCTTTCAGTAATTCCAGTTCCTCTTGTGTTAGGCATCTTTTTATCCATACATTTTTGAACTCCTCTTTTTCCTTAAGATTCTTTGCATTTTTTAGTATCTCTTCCACAGTGTTTACACTCTGGAAAGTCACTTTTAGAGGTCTTGTCTTGCTTTTCTCGTATTTCCCTAACCTTTTGTGTTCCTCTATGTCTTTACTACAGATTTCCTCTGATACTTCTTTCAGTAAGCTCATTACATTTGCCATCTCCTTTTTGTCTCTTGTGATCTTGTTTTTAACTTCTTCCTCTTCTATACCAGTGATTACTATTGATTTGTTTATCTCTACTGAATCTCTGACTAACTTTGGATTGTTTTGGATTATTCTTTTCACCTCCTTTTTAATGCTTTTTTCCTCCACCCTTGTTTCTAAGTCTTTCTTTACTTTCACCATTTCTGCATACGTAGTTTCTACATCATTTTTGTAGCTTTGCACAGCTTCATTTACTTGTGTTATCTTCTCCTCAATATCACTGCTCTGGTCAATAAGACTGCTAACTTGCCTAATTGTCTCTGTGTCATTTTTGAACTCTTCCATAACACTCTCGTGATTGACTACTGTACTTGCCATTTCACTAATTTTCTTCCTAAGTGTACTCAATTCCACGGTTAGTTCACTGATGGTTGTGTCTTTCTTATTGGCCTCCCTTCCTAGTTTTTCTATTTCTTCCTTTTGCAAGTGCATCTGCTTCTTTATTTCATCAATTTCATTTTTGAAAGCCATTTCTAGTTTGTTTACACGTTCAACCAGTCTATTTTGGGTCTCTACTTCAACCAGTTCTTGGTAGAAATCATCATTTTGCTTTTTACCTTTATCCCTTTTCTTTTCCAAATTTGTTTTACTGAAGTATGTATCCATTTTGCAATACTTAAAGTGCAAAGCATATACTTACAATCTCCGCCTTGTTGTAAACAAACTTCAGAGATGACTCAGCGTATTCTTTCGTCTTGGTTTTATTTCCTGTTTTTACAAGTCTTGTTGAAACTTATTATTTTTTTCCTTTTTATAATGAACAATCATTTAGTCTAACCTGGTACTGAGCTTGACTCATACAAAGATACTATTTAGGTAATGCCACTGGCCGTGATGATTTGATACGGAGCGCCGGTGTCACACGTCCACCTAGATTGAATCCCTCTGTGTGTGTGTGTGTGTGTGAGTGTGTGTGTGTGTGTGTGTGTGTGAGTGTGTGTGTGTGTGTGTGTGTGTGTGTGTGTGTGTGTGTGTGTGTGTGTTCTTACGTAATTGTTCTTACCTAATTGTATCTTTACAGGAATGAGTCGAGCTTGTACTGTCCCGTGTCTAAAACCAAATTTATCGTACATATCCTTAAATTTGTGAATTGTTTTGGCACACACTATTTCATTCGGTAGTGCATTCCATTGGTCAATTCCCCTGTTTGGGAAACTGAATTTCCTTACGTCTTTATCACCTCTCTTCTTATGCAGTTTTTTGCAGTGTCCTCTTGCTGATGCTTCCCCATGTGTTAAGTAATCATTTATGTCTATTTTCTCCTTCCCTGATATGCACTTATATAGCATTATCATGTCACCTCTTTTCCTTCACTCCTGTAGTGTTGGTAGATTCAGTTTATTTAGTCTTTCTTCGTAGCTTAGGTCCCTTAAGCTTGGTATCCATCTTGTTGCGGCCCTTTGAACTTTTTCAATCTTGTCTATGTGCTTTTTGAGATGAGGACTCCAGACTACTGATGCATATTCCAGGGTTGGTCTAATGAATGATGTTATTATGCTTCTTAGCATGTCTTCATTTATGTATGTGAATGCTTTTCTCATATTTGCAAGCAGTGTGTACATGTTCCGTACCTTCTCGCTGATGTGGTCAGCCGGAGATAGTCTGTTATTGATAATCACACCTAGGTTTTTCTTTCTGATGTGTATTGGGTTTTATTTCCTAACTTATAATCCCAATCAGGTCTTTTTCCACTTTTACCAAACTTGATTATATGACACTTGTCCACATTGAATTCCATTTACCATGTACTACTCCTTTCATGAAGTTTATTTAATTCTTCTTGTAGCTCTTTACAAGAGTCTGTGTTAGTAATTCTCCTTTGTATTTTTGCATCATCTGCAAACATATTCAGATAGCTCTCATTTCCAGTGTTACTGTTTATATCATTTATATACACTAAAAACATGATTGGTGCCAGCACTGAACCCTGTGGTACTCCACTAGTCATTTCTTTCCATGATGAGTAGTTTCCTCTTAGTACTGTTCTCATTTCTCTTTTTATGAGAAAGACTTGCATCCAACAAAACAGTTTGCCTCGAATTCCTCCTTGATGGTACATTTTCCATAAAAGTCTTTGGTGTGGTACTGTATCAAAAGCTTTCTTGAAATCTAAATAGATACTGTCCACCCATCCTTCTCTTTCCTGTATTGTGTTTGTTACTCTGTCATAGTAGCTCAGCAGATTAGTAACACATGATTTTCCATTTCTGAAACCAAACTGTCTTTCTGTTATCATACTGTGTTCTTCTAGATGGTTTACCCAAGCTTTTCTTATAAGCTTTTCTAATACCTTGCTTACAACACTGGTCAGTGATACTGGTCGGTAGTTGAGTGGATTTTGTCTATTTCCTTTCTTGAATAAGGGGACAATATTTGCTTTTTTCCAAATATCAGGTAGTTTACCTTGACTCAAGGATTTCTTGAAAATTAAAAATAATGGTTTACTTAACTCCTTTGCACATTCTCGTAATACCCAACATGAAATTCCATCAAGACCACTTGCTTTTCCTCTGTCTAATCTACTTAACTCCTCCTGTATTACTTTTTCTGCTATTTGTATATCTGGTAGTATGTGTGGATATGCATGTTCCACACAGTCCGTCTCAAAAATTTTTTCTTCTGTAAAAACTAATTGGGAATTCTTATTTAGTGCTTCACAAATATCCTTCTCTTGTGTATAAGTGATTCCCTTGTCCGTAGTTGATTGTATTATATCTTTTACTTTGATTTTGCTTCTGATATAGCTGTAAAACAGCTTTGGTTGATCACTACTTTTATTTATTATGTCCTCCTCAAACCATTTTTGGGCTTGCCTCCTTATTCTTGTATAATCGTTTCTTACCTGTTTGTAATTATTATACGCCCTTTCACTATTATGTCTTCTGTATCTATTCCACAACAAATCCCTTCTTTCTTTTGATTTTTTACATTCTGTATTGAACCATTTCTGTATTTTCTTATCTGCTTCTTTGTGCTGTGGGATGTACTTCTGGACTCCTATTTCATAAAATTCACAGAATTATTTATATACAGCATTTAAATTTTGTCCTCTAAGCTCATTTTCCCAATCAACTTCTAAGAAACACTTCTTTAGGTCTTGATAATTTCCCTTTTTATAGTTTTGGCTCTTTTGGTAACTGTCATTGCTGTTTACTATATCATATGCTATCCTGAACTTATAATTTAGTACTGCATGATCGCTTTTGCCGAGTGGAGGGTGATATAATAAACTGTCGATATCGTTTTCTTGCCTAGTAAATATTAGATCTAGCACTGAAGGTACATCAAGTCCTCTTTTTCTGGTGGTTTCCCTCACATGTTGCGTTAGGAAGAACTCTTGTACGAGATGCAGGAGCTTTTGGTCCCAACAGCTTTCTTGGCTAATTATATCTACAGTATTCCAATTAATATTTGTATAGAAATCCCCAGTTAGTATAATTCTTTCTGATTTCTCTTCCATTTTATGTAGTAATGATAAACTCTGAATTGTACTCTCTGCCAGGTCCTCATATTCATCTCTTTCCCATGTGTTTGATCTGGGTGGCATGTACAAATTGGCTACAATTACTTTATCTTCGGATGTGTTGATCTCTACTGCAATCAGTTCTACTTGTGATGGTATATCTAGTTTTATTTCATTGACTTTTAGATTTTTCTTTGTTAGTATTATAATTCCTCCTCCTTTTTTAAAATTTCTGTCGCTTCTCCATATATTGTATTCCTCTAAGTTTAGTATGTCATTGGATATCCATGGTGTTAATTTTGTTTCAGTTAGGCATATTATTTGTAGTTCATTTTCTCTGACAGAATCATTCATCTTTATTAATTTAGATACCATTCCATCCACATTTGAGTACATGAACTTTATCTTCTTGTTTATATACTTGTCATGACATGGTTCTACTACCTTCCTCCTTTTTATTCCATCCTGTTTGTGTACCTCTTTCGTACCTGCAATCCTATTACTTTGTAAAAAAAACTTCTTCTTCTCTTCCGATCTTCCCTCATTTTTTGTTTTTGCTTCCTCCCTTTTCTCTTTCAGTAATTCTAGTTCCTCTTGTGTTAGGCATCTTTTTATCCATACATTTTTGAACTCCTCTTTTTCCATAAGATTCTTTGCATTTTTTAGTATCTCTTCCACAGTGTTTACACTCTGGAAAGTCACCTTTAGAGGTCTTGTCTTGCTTTTCTCATATTTCCCTAACCTTTTGTGTTCCTCTATGTCTTTACTACAGATTTCCTCTGATACTTCCTTCAGTAAGCTCATTACATTTGCCATCTCCTTTTTGTCTCTTGTGATCTTGTTTTTTAGATCTTCCTCTTCTATACCAGTGATTGCTATGGATTTGTTTATATCTACTGAATCTCTGACTAACTTTGGATTGTTTTGGATTATTCTTTTCACTTCCTTTTTAATGCTTTTTTCCTCCACCCTTGTTTCTAAGTCTTTCTTTACTTTCACCATTTCAACATATGTGGTTTCCACATCATTTTTGTAGCTTTGCACAGCTTCATTCACCTGTGATATCTTCTCCTCAATATGACTGCTCTGGTCAATAAGACTGCTTACTTGCCTAATTATCTTTGTGTCATTTTTTAAATCTTCCATAACACTCTCGCGATTGACTATTGTACTTGCCATTTCACTCACTTTCTTCCTAAGTGTACTCAATTCCACTGTTAGTTCACTGATGGTTGTGTCTTTCTTATTGGCCTCCCTTCCTAGTTTTTCTATTTCTTCCTTTTGCAAGCGCATCTGCTTCTTTATTTCCTCAATTTCATTTTTGAAAGCCATTTCTAGTTTGTTTACACGTTCAACCAGTCTACTGTGAGTCTCCACTTCAACCAGTTCTTGGTAGAAATCATCATTTTGCTTTTTACTTTTATCCCTTTTCTTTTCCAAAGTTGCTTTACTAAAGTATGTATCCATTTTGCAATAATAAAAGTGCAAAGTATATACTTACAATCCCCGTGTTGTTGTAGTCTAAACAAACCTCAGATGACTCAGCATTATTCTTTCATCTTGTTTTTTTTCCTGTTTGACCAAGTCTTGTTTAAGCTTGTTATTTTTTTTTACCTTTTAATAATGAAAAATCATTTAGTCTAACCTAGTACAGAGCTTGACTCATGCAAAGATACTAATTTAGGTAATGCCACTGGCATTAATCTTAAAGTGATCAACAATAACGTAGGTTCGGGCAACACATAATTTACATTGTCTTTAAATAAATTCCAAGGTTTTCATATATGGGCAATCACGCCTTGGGATTGGTGGAGAGGCGTGTTGAAGAGTCGGTCGGGTTGGGGTGCATGGGAAGTACAAGTAGGTAAATATGTGAAATTTTTAGTTACTCTTTTATAACCCACGATTGTTCCTGATGATCTTGAATTAAATGCCATTATCATCGACGTCTTCATAACAGCCATTCATTAACATCATATTTTTGTATTAACACTTTCATCATCATCATCATCACCATCATCATCATTAGCACAGACAATGTTGTCGCCATGAATGTCATATTTTTCGTCATCTTTGTCGCCATTTTGAACTATGTTTATAATCATCATCCTTGATACTGTAGTCGTACTTATCTTTACCGTCATCGTCAGCACTGTTTTAATCCCTGGTTTTCACTGACAAGAAGAAGACCGAGAACCATGTAAAGGGTAAAACGTATATTTACTGTAAAATGAAATCCTTTCCCTTTGCAATGCTGGTGTCAGTTCCTTTAGTACTAAGATGTATTTTCTTTAGCTTTTATTCTGCTAAACTTAATTTCAGATGACTGTAACCAGATCTGTAAAGACCTTCTTTACTGAAGACATCAGTGGAAATATATTAGGCTCCTTGTAATGTAATTCAGCCATTTACTACAGGAGTTACTTTTTGTGGAGAAGAAAGATTTTCAAGATTTTCTTAGTTTTTCCCGAATTGGGCCTTAGTGTCTGGACCATCAACTGGGCTTTAATTCTAGCCAGAAGAAACAGTTTTCAAGATCTTCCATGAATTAAACTGAGTAGGGACTTAGCTTCTGAACCGCCGATTGAACTTCAGTTCAGCATAGAATAAACATTTTCAAGACTTTCTCGAATTTTAGCAAGACTGAACTTAAACTCAGACCTTACAACTGGATTTTAACTATGCTTTAATGAAGTACTTCTCATGATTTACATTGATTTGGACAACCTGGGACTTAGTCACTGAGTGTCCCCTCTGAGTTGGCAATAATGACTTCTGACTTCTGGTTGCTTGCTGTCTATGGTTGGGAGAAATTTGGGCAGCCTGTTACAATTTCATAACGCGGTACGCAGCTGAAGCCAAAGGGCAGTGCCACGTGAGGAGGGTGGGGGTAGCACCAGATTAAAGGAAGTGCATGGAAGGGCTCTTGTTTCATGTGGTAGGACTAGGTATCCCAGTTATGTGGTGGCCTCACATCCGTTTGTGACTGGTTTCAATGTGTTGTTACTTGTCACACTGCCTTTAGAGGAACAGACTGTGGACCTCTGTGGTATATGTGGTTAGGCAGAAATAGGGAACAGAGCCATTCCCCTGGAGGGCCTATGGTTTGCTCCGATTGAGAGGAGAGGCAGAAACCAGTGAATAGTCCAGTGTAAATAGATCGAATTATGAATAATAAACATCAAGCCTGGTTCGAGTAAAAAATCTAGAGATACTGGTTATTAACGGAATCAGTGTAAATGACAGTTTTGCTGTAAAAGATGGATTGATCACTTTCACTAATCAAGATGAAGATTGAGATAAGTTTCTCTCCAGTGGCTGGCAGGGAGAACTTCAAGACATTGAATTTACACCAATTACCCTACCTTATATGCTGACCAGAAAATCCACCTTGTTATTCAGAGTAGACGATCATATTTATTGAAATAATGAGGACAATATAGAAGAGTTAATAACACAAACGAATGGGCCATATAAATACCCAAAATAAAGAAAATCACTAAGACCAATACCCTGAAAATACAACAAGGCAGCTGAAAAAGCCCTGAAGTCTCGACTAGTTACAGTATGTTCAATCCAAGTATCCTCACTGAGCAAATAAAACAGGAGACATAGATGCCTCTCATGACATGCATGAAATGTTGAAAAACGGATGACCAATCAATACATGTATATCCTATGGGAGAAGACTGTGTTATCTGGTTTGAATGGAACTTTGCACAGCACAGGTGGATGGACACTAGTCCATGAACATGGAAGTGCATTAATAGTGGCGAAGCACATCGGACATTTGCCATGAAATCCCCCTGGAGGAAGACAAAATTCGACACAGAGAGAAAGGAAGAAAACACAGAACAGCTAACACCTGCTCCAACTTACTGTACTCTCTTAAAAAGCAAACCCAAGGCCTTGAGAAATTCACTTGGGCAAAGATATATATGATTTTACTGGAAGCCCATGTGAATATTTTGGAACCTGGGAGTTCTAGTACTCAAGAAACCTTACTGCTGTGCTAAATGCAAATAACCTTCAATGTATAAAAATTGCCTCACAACCCACAATCAATAATTTTGAGTATTAGTAAAGAAACCTATACAACAGAAATAATGACTATAAGTGATATATTGAACATATAATTACTAACATGTACCAAACCTGACTGCATAGTTACAACATATCTATTTCCCCATAGACCCGATCTACCCTCCCCAGATTTAGGCAGCGCACATCACACGTGACCTTAACCCGCCCCGTCCTGACCGATTTCCTACCACTGACTCCCCCCAATCCAGACCAATTTTGGAAATAAAATTTTTTGGCTCAAACCTCAGCTTTTGTTGAGAAACATCGAAAATTCAAAGAGAAATAGCTCACCTGAGGTTTAAAAATACTCGATACAGGTAGCAGTGCCCCTTACCTTACCGGGTTTTTGATCAGGCTGCCTCCAAAGAAAACGAGTTCTATGGGAGGGTAACTATTCCACACCACTCATAAACGGTATTTATTTATTTATTTGGTACGATTTTATATGTAGTACGAGAGTTTATTGGTTTTCATGCAGTAATATAGGCAATATAAGCACTGTTTCACTCACCAAACACATCAACATACCTGACCTTTTTTGGTGACATTACCTGAACTTCATTTTTGACTGTTTCTTCCACTAATGCTATGTAAACTTTGTCCTCCACATTGTCGTCGATTGGGGAATCACTGTGGCCCTGAATTTCGTACCGTGGCATGACATGTCTTTACTGGCCAGGTCACTGGTAACAGATGAATTGCCAAGACAATGGCGTGCAAGGGGGGTCAGGTCATGTGGGGTAAGGCATTGTCCCTGCCTGGCATCATGTAGAGGAAGGTGTCCCGTGTATGTGTACTAAAAATCACGTGCGAAAATTGGAAATTGTGCAAATTAGGGACCTTGCAATGTGTCAACGGGACTGACAGCGACAAAATGTGTGGACATATATATACGTCAATGAGACATGGTGGGTTAATGCAAAGCATCATTTCGTAGGGGAAAACACACACAACGAAGTGGGAAGAGGACTTAAACGATTTGCAAATGTTAATAAACTTAGTAATCTTGGTCCTAATTTCTGTGCTTTGCTAGGTATCCAGTCAACAACTTTGTCAGATACAGTATAATAACATCCAGGTACAGGATTACGATTATATCATACAGGAGAAGTATGCCATTTAAGTGAATTAGATCTTTTACAAATTAAGTTCACTCTTATGGTAAATGAAATTAAGAGCCTTCACAACGCAAACCAGTCAACTTACAAGCCAAAATGGAACTATTTAAATCCTACAACAAAACTTACCAGAAGCACTTAACCTAAATCACTCAAGCCATCAAAGATAAATTAAGATAAGAATTTAGAATTGTGATGTAATTCTGTGGATCAAGGGATCAAACTCGCTGTACAGTTCCATGAATGAGAATCAAGTTAACAGAAAAGCCCATCATATCTAATAAAATATGTAATATCCAGCAAAGATACAAACAACTTCTAAACAACACGCTGATAAAAAGTTGACAAATGTATTATTAATACATATACAGATGTTAAACGCAGTAAAAAATGAAGGAAACTACGGACATCTTGCAAAAACTCAGAAAAAGACTAACACTTACAAAAAGACCTATGTAGCTATTAAAAGTCCAAAAGAAAACCTGAAAGGATCCTCTGAGAGTGTGAACCCATATCCAGCAAATGAGAATGATGAAATAATAAATATAAAATTATAACAAGAAATCTTCAGCAACACTTGGAGTAATATCTTTTGTATAATGATAAATTTGATGAATATCTACATTATATATATATATATATATATATATATATATATATATATATATATATATATATATATATATATATATATGTCAGGACTCTAAAATATCTTAATATATAATAGCTAGCAACATACATATATATAGTCTAGAGGTTAGGTCAATGTCAAACCTAGGGGCCAAAAGGAAATGAAATTAGTACCTCTCCAGCATGCCTCTCACCAGCAAAATAGCCCACGAACAGCGCCTCGTGGCCATACACACACATACACACATACTCACACACAGGCTTCTAGAAACTTCACATCAGTACGGCCCCTACTAAAATAGGAATTTAGGAAGAAGACCTCAGAAGGAGACTGGCCATAGAACCGACAGGTAGTAGGGAGAAGGAGGCTAACAACATGGGCGAGAGAGAGAGAGAGAGAGAGAGAGAGAGAGAGAAAGAGAGAGAGCGAGAAAGGAGGTAGCTCGCGGGACTCTAATTTATACTCCACTCTTGTGTGAGAGACTTAGTTAATATTTCCAAGACAAATAAAAGTAGTCTCATACTCATCTTTACCTCTCCTGTCATTGCATGACAAATGGAATTAAGATTATCTACTTACAAAACTACTCACGTATAACAACCGCTCGTCCACGAGTCTAATATATGTATAACTGATCTACAAAACACACTACAAGAAGCTTACAAAGTTGCTGTAAGATATATATATATATATATATATATATATATATATATATATATATATATATATATATATATATATATATATATATATATATATTTATATATATTTATATATATATATAGTATATATATATATATATATATATATATATATATATATATATATATATATATATATATATATATATATATATATATATATATATATATATATATATATATATATATATATATATATATATATATATATATATATATGATAGGGATGTGCGTTGAGCGAGAGATGGTGATTGGAAATACCCTGTTTGAGAAGAAAGATATTTATAAGTATACATTGGTGAATCAGGAGGGTGGAAGGGTTGTTGATAGGGCATTGCTGGATTATGTGGTTGTGTCCAGGAAAGTACTGGGAAGATTGCTGGATGTGAGAGTTCTGAGAGGAGAGGGTGGAGGTATGTCTGACCACTACCTGGTGGAAGGAAAGTTAAGAGTAGTTAAGAGATGGGTGAGAGCTAAGAGAGTTGGGTGTGGCAGAGAGGTGTTTAAAGTGAATGAGTTGGATAAAAGACAGGAAATGATGGAGTATCAGGAGAAGTTGAAAGATGAGTGGAATGCAGTGAAAGATCAGGAAACTGGCAATGTGGAGGAGGAATGGAGTTGTTTAAGAGTGCTGTGGTGGGGCATGCGAAAGAGGTTTGTGGTGTGAGACGAGTGGGTGGTGGTGTAAGAAAAGGAAGTGAATGGCTGAGGAAGAGATGTGCATATGAAGTGTGGCTGCAGTGGAAGGATGACGTGTCATATGAGAGGTATAAGGAAAAGAGGAATAGGGCGAGAAGGGCTGCCCGTGATGCTAAAGTGGCAGCAGATGACAGGTGGGGTAGACGGTTGACTGAGAATTTTCAACAGAATAAGAAAGTGTTTTGGAAGGAGATGAAAAGGGTGCGAAAGGGAGAGTCCGGGAAGGAAGAACAAGTAAAAGCAGAGGATGGAAGGATGTTAATTGAGATGGATACAGTAAGGAAGAGATGGGCAGAGTATTTTGAAAGATTGTTAAATGTAGAAGAGGAAAGGGAGGCTGAGATTGTGGCAGATGGAAGGGTGCAAGGAATAAATGTGTTGGGAGAGTTGAATGATTCTTTTATCATGAAGGAGGAAGTGCAGGCGGCAGTAAGGGAGATGAAAACAGGGAAAGCTGCAGGTATGGATGGATGTGCTGCGGAATGCCTGAAGGGTGGTGGAGCGACTATTGTTGACTGGTTAGTAAGATTGTTGAATGTGTGATTTGTGAAACGTATGGAGCCAGTTGACTGGGCAAGTGATTGTGTGGTCCCATTGTATAAAGGCAAGGGTGATAAGTATGAATGTACTAGCTTTAGGGGTATAAATTTGTTGAGTGTTGTAGGTAAGGTGTATGGTAGAGTGTTAATCATGAGAGTTAGAGAGGGTACAGAGGGAGTGATTGGTGATGAGCAGTGTGGCTTTAGGAGAGGGAGGGGATGCATGGATCAGGTGTTTGCTGTGAGACAAGTGTGTCATAAGTAATTAGCAAAAGGCGAGGATGCGTTTTGGGCGTTCATGGATTTAGAGAAAGCGTATGATAGAATTGATAGGGAGAGATTGTGGATTGTTTTAAGATTGTATGGGCTTGATGGTAGGTTACTAAAAGGGGTGAAAAGTTTTTATGTAAATACTATAGCGTGTGTAAGAGTGGGAAATACTGTGAGTGATTGGCTTCCCGTGAGAGTGGGGCTGCGACACGGATGTGATGTCGCCTTGGTTGTTTACTATTTATATGGATGGTGTTGTAAGGAAGGTGAATGCAAGAGTGTTAGGTGGAGGTCTGAGTCTGATGAATGTTGATGGTAGAGAGTGGAATCTGAAGGAGCTGCTTCACTCACTTGATGAAGCGCTCCCTATTTCATCTTAAGGTGACTCAGCACTGGGTGACATCCTAATGGTTTTCTGTACCCGAGGAAACCATCTGCAACGCTGGGTGGTAACCATATAGCTAAATAACGGGTAAAACGGACCTTACTCTGATGTTCTTGTTAAATAGATGGAGAGATGCAAATGCAGCGCCTACCCATGAACCAACCTCCACATTTTTCCCCGCACGTTGCTGTGGTGAGGTGCTGTCCACCACAAAAAAAAATCGTGTACTGCATGGGATTGCTTGCCTACAGTTGATGGGTCTACTTGTCTGACGGACTGGTGCTACTCAACTACGAGTACTGTGACTACTCAAATGTCAAAATTACAAGGCACGATCAAAGTTTGACCCATGTGTCTCTTTGTGAAGAATCTACCTAATACAGTAGTAATGTGCTTTGGACCAATGTTGTTGGAAATGTTGAGGACCAGCGACATGGTTATGAGTCATATTTTGGAAACAAGATCACATGGCGAGTTCAACTAAGAATCTTTTTCCTATTTAGACCAACATTTGTGGTACTGTTTCTAGAAGGCAAGGGAAAGGGATTCGATTTGGACAACTTTCAGTCAAATGTAAAGGTTGCAGGGAAAGGCCAAATGTCAGAGGGTAAGGTCAGCTTAAACAGAGCTAAGTCAGTTTGGACAAACTTGATGTAAGGGTTAACGATCAGTTCAGATTTTTTTTTTCTTTTTTTTTTTTTTTACAGTAAATTGAAGGTAAGTTTTTGAGGGCAAAGCAAAATGATGGGCCCTTGAACCAGGTGTGAGTGAGGTTACTGCACACAGACTGCAGCTTCTTGTTCACAGATGCAACATTTCTGTGGTAGGAGCTAAAGAGTATTTCATTTACCATTATAATTTTCCCTTATTCCAAACAAACCAGTCACTTAACAGTTATACTTATGCACAAGTAATGTTATTCCCACCAAAAGATCTTGAATGTGGGATGATAAGTATCAGTACTGCATTTTATACTAGAAATAAGTAAGATATGATATATAGTTGAAAAATGACCCTCTTCTTTTATGTTATTAAAAAATATCAGGTAGTGGAACTGTGCTACGTCTTTTGACTAACATTAAAGGATACTGCAGCTATATTTTCCCCTGTGGCCTTTGGACTTTTCTTTAAGACCATAACTAAGCAACTTGTCCTTCTTCATGGTGTCGTGATCAAGTGGAATATGAGTCTCGCAGAAACTGCTAAAATGACTGCTTGGGATATATCATACTTACTAAAGTTCACAGATGAATTACACATCTATAGAATATATACAGTTACGGGATATTGCAAAACAGTGGTCAGTTCTCTTCAGCATCCTGCATGCATTTTTCTTACCATTAAGACGGGCACGTTGTCCGTCAAGTTACTCTTATTATTTGTGTCTAACTCTCTCCAGCAAGCGTGTTAAGATATCTTCAGATTTTAGTCGTCATATACTGATCTGGTTAACTCTGGATCTTTCTTCATCGGCGTTTCTATGGTCTTTTCAATACAGTGAGTCGAGGTACCTCGATATGAATATCTTGGTTTACACCATTTCTATGTTCAGTTTCTTCTGGAAGACAAAATAGAAATGATGTCAGTCTTTGGTTGAATTTATTTTTCATATAAATGATCCCTCTCTCTCTCTCTCTCTCTCTCTCTCTCTCTGAATATATATATATATATATATATATATATATATATATATATATATATATATATATATATATATATATATATATATATATATATATATATATATATATATATATATATATATATAAATTTGTTTTTCATATAAATGATCCCTCTCTCTCTCTCTCTCTCTCTCTGAATATATATATATATATATATATATATATATATATATATATATATATATATATATAAACAGACACATATGTATCTGATAATCGTTTCACTGTACCTATTTATTTATCTATCTGAATCCGATCAGGAGAGTAGGGGCCTGGGGCTAAGCTAACTTGTCCCATTTGCCACGAAGGTGACCAGCCTCGCATCCTCAAAGTGTCATGTGTGACCAAGAAACTCTAGTCACCCCTCAGATCAGCATTTCCCAAATTAATTTAGCTGCAACCCTGAACACAAAAATTTTTTGACCTGGTGCAAACATAATTTCAGTGTTTCTTCATTCAGTTTTATCCAATAAAATGTATTGGACAAAACGCAACGGACCTCAAATGACGGTTTATATTCCAAAATTGTGACATACTCGTATATATATATATATATATATATATATATATATATATATATATATATATATATATATGGAGAGTAGATCAGCATACTCTCCCAAACATTTCCTCTATCTGTCTTATGCACTACACCACATGCACTTTATATTTCACACAATGTATCCCACTACGTTACAGGGGTTGGCACCACCAAGGGAATGCGGCCAGAAAACTTTGCCCCCGCTACCTAGTGGCGGACTCTTGGGGGGAGGCATGACAGAGGTTCTGCCGGCATAGATCAAGGGTCCAGAGCAAGATGGGGCTCGGGACTGTGCTAGAGGGTACAGGGCATTGCGGTTCCCAGGCAGCCACTTCCACCCAATAGACAGGGGCCTGAACCTGGGAGTAGCGCCCCAGGAGGCTGCCCTATCAGTGGGTGTATAATGGCTGGACAGTTGCAGTGCCAAGGCTCACTTGGAAGGTGTCCCTGCAGCTGTCCTGGCAAGGTGCCCTGAGGCCACTACCACAGCCACTGGTAAGCTGGTGGGCTAGGGGTCCCAGATCCATTGCCTGGGACTGTGCAGTGAGTGGGGCCTGTGGTGTGTCTATCCCCCTTTATTAATACTGACTATGACAAAACACAAGAATAAGTTTCAAAGCAAGCCTGATGACACTTAATCACCCAGTGGGATAAGGGTGGGTTCATGGAATGTGGGAAGTTTGAAGGGAAGAGTGGGGGAGGTCATTAAGGCATTCAGTAGGAGGTGGGTGGATATGGTGTGCTTGCAGGAAGTCCAGTACAGGGGTGGATCAGCCAGAAAGATTGCTGGGAAGGACTGTTACTATAAGTTGTTTTGGCAGGGGGGACAGACGGATATGGGGGGGGTGTTGATGTGATGATTGTGGAGAAATGGGTGGAATATGTTATGAATGTTACGAGAGTAAGCGATAGGATATTGGTAGTGAAAATTTCGGTAGAAAGATAACAGCAATTATATCGGCATATGCTTCACAGACAGGATTGGATGAAGTTGAGAAAGATAGATTTTGGAATTATTTAATATGTGTTGTAGGTGGTATGCGGGATGATGAGATAGTGGTTTTGGGAGGGGACTTAAAATGGTCATGTAGGTGAAGCAGCACAAGGTTATGAAGGAGTACATGGGGGATGTGCGTATTGTATAAGGAATGCGGAAGGGAAAAGGATACTCAAGTTTGGGGAGGCAACGGACATGATTGTGAGCAACACATATTTTGGGAAAAGAGCGAGGGGGTTCATTATGTATGAGTCTGGGGGAAATAGTAGTCAGATAGATTACTTTCTGGTTAGGAGGGCTGATAGGAGGTTAGTGAGGGACATTAAATTTATAGGAAGTGAGCAGTGTGCAGCAGCACAAACTATTGATTTGTGATATGGTGCTTAACTCTTTAACCGTGGGTGTCATTCCAGAATGACATTGAAAAAACTGGACCAAACCGCGTGTGTCATTCTGGGATGTTCGTGAATATTTTGAACACCGCGTGTTTTTCCTGTGCGCAAATTGTTTCACGCAAGAGTAGCTGTCGAGTTCTTTCACACCAGCTCTCCCACACCTCCCTCCTCCCACCCCCCGGGCCCCCCCCCACCCCTGCCCTGACACGCATCAGTCAGTAGCTCTGTGTATGATAATGGCGCTCCGTCCTGAGTCATCATAGCTTGCTTCCTCCTCGGAAATTCCTAGTGCTAGTGTGCCTTCGACCTCTACACCGAAGAAGGAACTGCTGACGGCGAGGCAGAAGGGGTTGAGCACCCCAGAAATTAGGACAGAGCTGGATAAAACTGTAAGTACAACTCTGGATTGTGGGAGTGAGAGTGATACACTTACCGCAAGTAGTAATGACTATGCAGGTATTGGTGGTGAACCGTTTATGATTGACAGTGACAGTGATGAAAGTGAACATGTTGTCTCCCCCCCACCGCCCACAACTTACTCTGGGAAAGGGAAGGCGCCCATGGGGAAAATGGGTGTAGCACGTGGGAAGGGAGTGAAGCGGAAACTTACGTCTCCTACACCTGGCCCTAGCAAGCATTTCCCACCACTTTCCCGATCCCCTAGCCCTATTGCCCTCACATCATCTTCATCTTCTGCCATGCCCTCTCCTCAGTCTACATCATCTGAGGAATATGAATTCCCAGAGCCTGCACAGCGAGGGAAGGCAGGCCGTGCAGGCAAGGTAAGCAGGGCAGGCCGGCCTAGAACAAAGGGGATGCATGGCAGCAAGAGGGCAAAGCGGGGTGATAAGCGAGGTGATAAGCGGGGAAGAAAGGGTCAGATTTCACCACACACCAGGTCAGTAACCCCCCCGCCTGCCCCCCGCCCAGCTCCCTCACCCTCGCCACCCCCCCACTCACCACCCCCCCACTCACCCCCCTCCCGCTCACCTCCTGCCTCACCTCCTGCCTCACCTCCTGCTTCACCCATTGCCTCACCCATTGCTCCACCTCAACTCCTTCTCACCGGGAAAAGAGTGCAATGCGACCTGCCACTGCCACTGAACCACGCACCGGGAAAGTGGATGCATTTGTTTGGTCTGACGGTGCTGATTTTCAGCCACACATTCCGCCGTTTGACATGACAAACGCGGAAATACAGCCTGCCTTCCCATGCAACGAAGGAGATGACTTTGTGGACTACTTCCTGGCCTTCATGGATGACGAAATCGTGCAATTTGTCAGCGATGAGACCAATAGGTATGCAGCTCAGTGTGCAACAGAAGGGCTGGGACCTATTGGCTCGCCAAAGCAAGTGTCATGGTTGCCTGTCGGTATCAGAGAGCTGTATGTGTTCTTTGCTCTCAAGTCCTTGATGCCCCATATCAAGAGACATGAGTTGGAGGAGTACTGGCTGGTTGATGACATCAATTTAATCCCAACATTCAGCAAATACATGCCATGAGAGCGGTTCCGACAGCTGCTTGGATACCTGCACTTCGCTGACAATGAAAACCCGTCCCAAACTGACCCTTTGTGGAAAGTGAGGGATTTCCTCAACAGGATTAGGGATCGATTTATGCGATTTTTCCGTCCTATGCAAAGTGTCATCATAGATGAATCCCTGGTATTGTTCAGAGGACGTCTCAAATTCATGCAGTACATCCCCAGCAAACGCCACCGCTTTGGGATAAAGTTCTTTGTGCTGTGTGACTGTGAGACGGGGTATATCCTTGATTTCGTTATCTACTCTGCAAGCACAATGGACATGGACAGGAAAGACCCCTTTGGCTTCTCTGGCTCCGTAGTAAAAGTGCTGATGGAGAGGTATTTTGGTGGGAATCATGTGCTTTACACAGACAATTACTACACAGCACCGAAACTCGCCAAATACCTGGCTGAACACGGCATCGGCACTGTTGGCACTGTACGGAGCCACAGGAAAGAGTGGCCAAGTTTCCCTGAAGCACCATCCTCATCCAAGGGAGATGTGCACCTGAAGAAGTCTGACAAGCTTCTGGCGATCAGGTGGCACGACAAGAAGGTCGTGAATATGCTCAGCACCATCCACAAGGGGGAATTGCAGAGAACTGGGAAGGTCAGCTACAGGACGGGAGAGCCAATCATGAAGCCTGATGCTGTCATTGACTATAATATCAACATGAGACTTGTTGATAAGTTGGACATGATGATTGGCAAGATAGACTGTCTCAGGAGAAACACCCGATGTTACAGGAAGGCTTGCCTCCACATGCTCGATATGTGCATGCTCAACGCCTTCCTCCTTTACAAGACACAAGTTGGGGGCATAAGGCAACCATCCCTGAGACAGCTCTCCAAGACTGTCGTGCAGCAGCTGCTTGCACGATTTGGTCAGGTGACGGCATTGGTCCCGAGGCGACACTCTGACACACAACCTGACCGTCTTGAGTGCCGCAATTACATGAGCTGGCACCAGCTTGTGAAATTGCCTCTCACCACAGGCGGCAGGTTGTCACAGGGCCGCTGCAGAGTGTGTCATAACACCACACGGAGGCCTCGGGCGAGAAAAATGAGCACACACCAGTGCCAGGAATGCCAAGTCGCTCTCTGTGTGACTCCGTGCTTTGCCGAGTACCACTCTCTGAGTAAATACTGACAGTGACAGTGATATACAGTGATGCAACAGTGACGTGCTTTACCAATAATTGTATAAGGGATAATGTAGTAATAAGGGATATTTTGCCTAGAAAACAATGTAAATATTGACCAGTATAATAAGCAATATTGTAATAAGAAAATCTGCGGCACTGCTGTGATTCTGTGATGCGACAGTGACGTGCTTTACCAATAATTGTATAATATAGTAATAAGAGATATTTTACCTAGAAAATTATGTAAATATGGCCAGTATATAAGTGATATGGTAATAAGAAAATCTGCGTCACTGCTGTAATTCTGTGATGCGACAGTGACGCAATATAGTAATAAGTGCAGTGTAAATATAATGTATATTGCCCAGAATATATGTAAAATAGTAACAGAAGTTAGAAATAATGAAAACATCGCCGCTAACCAAACGTCAGTGAGCGTGTGATGCCGCAGTGACGTGCGGGCAATTACAGTGCCTTTTACCTACCTCAGTGAACACAGAGTGGGTGTTTATCGTATGTGCAGTGTTCATATATGTTTATAGTACTATTATCAGAGAGTGGTTGGCATATGGTACTGGTGTGTGGGGCGTAAAATAGTGATTTTACACCCCTCACTTCTAACGGCACTGCCCGTCCTGTGAAAGTCCACAAAGTCATGAAACCTACATCACTGCAAAGCTGAAGGTTAGTACTTTCTAATCGTACCTTAATTTTTGCTCTAGCTTTATTCTGTGCAGAGTTATTAAGGTTTAAATGTTTTTTTACATTTGGCTGGAACCCCCTCGGGAGAGGCCAGTCGGAGCAAAACAATGCCAGCGGTTAAAGGGTTAAAGAACGAGAGATGAAAAAAAGGACTTATGTAACTACGAGGAAAATATGGAAGCCTGGAAACCAAGTAGTAAGGGATGCCTTCTATTGCGAGATGAGGAGAGTGGTGGCTGAACAAGGAGCTGTAGACAGAGGTGTTAATGAACAGTACGGACCCGTCAAGAACAATCTCTTGAGAGTTACTGATGTAATATGCGGTTGAACAAGAAATCCACCAAGACATAAAGTAACTTGGTGGTGGGGTGAGGGTGTAGAAGCTGCACTTAAGGAGAAAAGAAGGCTTTTCCGGGAATGGAAGAAGGGTGGTAGCAAGGAGGAATACTTGGCTCCCAAGCGTAGGGCTAGAAGAGAGGTATACAGGGCGAAGACTGAGTCAGAGACTATTAGGCTACTTGATAACCTAAATAATGGAGAAAGGAAAAATATGAGATTTAAGGTGACAAATCAGATGAAGAAGGATAATCTGGATATTATAGGTGAGCAGTGTGTGAAGAATGATGAAGGAAGGGTAGTGGTGAACAGTGAGGATATTAAAAATGCATGGAGATAGCATTATAGCCGGTTGTTGAATGAGAAGTTTGACTGGGACAGGGAAGGTTTGGAGCCAGCAGATCCCTTGGCCTTTGATTGATGCTGCTACTGTGAGTGAGGCAATAAGCAGGATGAAGGAGGGGAAGGCAGCAGGTGTGTCTGGGTTGACTGCCGAAATGTTGAAGGCCTCAGAAGATATAGGGGTGAGGTTAGTCACTGACCTGATAAATATGATTATTTATGAGTGTGTTGTCCCAGATGATTGGCTGAAGAGTGTAATTGCGAATGTGTATAAAGGGAAGGGTGATGCCCTGGAAAGAGGAAATTATAGAGGTATAAAGCTTTTAGATCAGATAATGAAGGTAATGGAGAGTTTTAGAAGGTATTATTAGAGAAAGTGAGAACATTGATAAGATGCAGTTTGGGTTTATGCTAGGTAGGGGGACCACTGATCCCATATTCATTGTTCGACAGCTTCAGGGGAAATATATTGGTAGGAGAAGGGATCTGTATCTTGTTTTTTGTTGATTTGGAAAACGCCTTTGACAGTGTCCCTAGAGAGGTGGTGAAGTGGGCAATGAGAAAGCTTGGTTTGGAGGAGTGGCTGGTTAGGGTGGTTATGGCTATGTATGTGGGTGCTCATACCCAGGTATGAGTGAATGGAGATTTGAGCGATGAGTTTTCCGTGATTGTTGGTGTGCATCAGGGGTAAGTTTTGAGTCCCATGTTTATCACGGTACTTGAATCCCTCTCACGTGACCTTAGGAACGGACTCCCGTGGAAGATGTTGTATGCTGATGATTTGGTGTTGACAGCAGAGAACGAAAGTGAGGCAGAGGAAAGGTTTAGGAAGTGGAGAGATGGTATGGGGCACAAGGGCCTAAGGGTAAAAAAAAAAAAAAAAAACTACCCTGGGGGTAGGGTTTTTTTCAAGAATACTCCCCCAGTATCCCTATTTGTCATAAAAGGCGACTAAAAGGGTTGGCGGAGGGTTAGTGCCCCTCCCCGGAAAACTACTAACTAAAAAACAAACAATAAGCCTCGGACAAGAACTGATCATACTATGACGACCAAGGACCGGACAAAGGACATGGTTATAGGAACGTGGAATATAAGGGGAGCGAATGATGAGGTGAAAAAGAGAGAGATTGTGCAGGTGCTTGAGGGTGCGAAAGTGGAGGTATGTGGAATAACTGAAACAAAATGGAGAGGAGAAAGTGTGAGAGAATGGGAGTATGGATGGGGTATATGTGCAGGAGTAGGTGAGAATGAGAGGGCAAAGGAAGGAGTATGTATAGTTGTGAGTAAAAGATGGAAGAAGAGCATAAGACAGTATGGATCAGTTGGGTCAAGGATTGTGTGGGTAAAGTTGAAAGTTGGAATACAAATGTGGGCGATTGTGTGTGTGTATGTGCCAACGCAAGATCATGCTAGGAGAGTGAGAAAAGAGTTCTAGACAAATGTAGAAGTGTGCATGGAAAAGTTTGGAAGGAATGAGAGAGTGTTTTTGATCAGTGATATGAATGGTAAAGTTGGGAATGTGAAGGTGGATGGAATAGTTGGTGAGTGGGGTGTGCCTGCTGAGATAGATGAGAATGGGAGTGCGTTAGTGGACATTTGTGCTGGGAGGGGGTTGGTGATAGCCAATACCCTCTTCAGGCATAAAATGATCCACAGGTATACATGGCGAGTGATGAGAAGGGTGGGTGGTGAACTGAATGAAAGGAAGGCAATGATTGATTATGTGTGTGTGGATGAAAGGATGCGAAGATGTGTAATGGTTGCAAGACCTTATTGAGGTTGGGGGCGTGGACTTTCTGACCACTACTTGGTGGTGGCCAGAATTAGGATTCAAGTAAGATGGAGGAATAGAAGAAGGGAAAGACGAGAGGAAGGAGTAGTTGCAAGGAGAGTGGAAAGGTTACAAGAGGATGAGAAAAAGGCAGAGTATACGAGAGAGGTGGAGGAACGATTGGGCAAATATGAATTGGAGCAGATGTGAGACGTGGAAGGTGTGTGTAGGATATTTACAGAAGAAATATGTGCAGCATTTGATGTGATGTGTGGAAGGAAGAGAAGACGGAGGGGGGGTACAAGGAACAGCGTGGTGGACTGAAGACGTGAGACAGGCTGTGGCACAAAAGAAAAGCATACAATGAATGGATGAGAAATAGGGGCGTGGAAGAAGTTGAAAGGCGGAAGAGAGAGTTATATGTAGAAAGAAAGAGAGAGGTGAAAAGATTAGTAAGAGAGAGTAAGAATAGAGTGGATGAGGAATTTGGAAGGAATTTGAGTGTAAAGTGGAGGGACTGTAAGAAAATGTTCTGGAAAGAGGTGAAAAGAGTAAGACAGGGTGGAAGTGAAGTTAGCAGGGGAGTGAAAGATAAAAATGGTAGATTACTAGTGGAGAAGGGAGAAAAAGTGAGCAGATGGAGAAAACACTTTAAGGAATTGTTGAACATAGAGGATGGAAGTAATGCGAATATAAGTGGCTGGGGAATGGCTGGGAGAAGGAGGGAGGTGAGAAGACAGGAAGAAATCAGTAGGATAGAAGTTGTGGAAGCAATGAAGAAAGTTAAATCAGGGAAAGCCCCAGGAATTGATGGAGTGTGTGGTGAAATGCTGAAGCATGGGGGAGAGATAGTAGTAGAATGGATGTGGATGATGTGCAGATTGGCCTGGGAGGAAGGTAGAGTCCCGGAGGATTGGAAGTCAAGTATAATTATTCCCTTGTACAAAGGAAAAGGGGAAAAAGAAGTGTGTGGTAATCATAGGGGCATTTGTCTTCTTAGTATAATAGGAAAAGTGTATGGTAGGATACTTATTGACAGAGTTAGAGAAAGAACAGAGAAATTAGTTGGAGAAGAACAAGGAGGCTTTAGGAAGGGAAGAGGTTGTGTAGATCTCTTTAGTGCAAAAGTTTCTAGAGAAGGGAAAGAAGTTGTATGTGGCTTTCATGGATTTGGAGAAAGCATATGACAGGGTGGATAGACAAGGATTGTGGAAAGTGTTAGGAATATATGGAGTAGATGGGAAGTTGTTGAATGCTGTGAAGAGTATGTACGATGGTGCAAAGGCTGCGGTGAGTGTGGATGGTGAACTAAGTGAATTTTTCTCTTTGAAAGTTGGGTTGAAACAGGGATGTCATGTCCCCATGGTTGTTCAATTTGTACATGGATGGGGAAATAAAAGAGGTACAAGGTAGGGTAGTGGATGTTGGAGTGGCCCTGGTGAGAGAGGATAGTGTTTGGAAACTCCCTGTACTGTTGTTTGCAGATGATACTGTGTTGTTGAGTGAAGACGAAGGGGAGCTGCAAGACTTGGTGGATGAGTTTGGGAGAGTGTGTAAGAAACGGAATCTAAAGGTGAATGTAGGGAAGAGTAAAGTGATGGTCTTTGAGAGAGGTGAAGTCAGTGAATGTACAGTGAGGTTGGATGGTGAGGAATTGGAAAATGTGAGTACGTTTAAGCACTTGGGTAGTGTGATGAGTAAGGATGGAGGTTTGGAGGGTGAAGTGCTTGAAAGGGTACAGCAGGGAAGAAAGGTTGCTGTTCTTTGAAAGCAGTGATAAGCAACAGGGAAGTAAGCATGGAAGTGAAAAAGTTACTACATGACAGTATTGTGATACCAACTCTAACGTATGGAAGTGAAGCTTGGACGTTGTTGGAAGGACACAAATCAAGAGTGAGAGCAGTGGAAATGAGTTATTTAAGAGGAGCCTGTGGAGTCACATGGAGAGACAGGCTGACGAATGAGGATATAAAGGAGCGTTGTTGTGTGGATGTGGATGTGATAGGAAGCGTTATGAGGAACACACTGAGGTGGTTTGGCCATGTGGAGAGGATGGAGGGTGAAAGACTGACGAAGAGAGTGTATGTGAGTGAGGTGGATGGGGGAAGAGGGAGGGGGAGGTCGAGCATGAGATGGAGGGATGGGGTGGAGAGGTACATGAGAGAGTGGGGTGTGAGTTGGGAGCAGGGGAGTGAAATGGCGGGGGACAGGGAGACTTGGAGGCGATTTGTTTGTGGCCACCCCAAACGGGATTGAGGCGTCTGGCAATAGATAGATAGATATCTAGGGTTGGTGGCGGTACTGTCAAAGACGAGGGAGAGTGGCCATGTGCAGTTTGCCACAAGGGCATGGGAAGTAATTCCATCTTGTGCGGTGTTTGTGATAAATGGGTGCACAAGAGATGTAGTAGTATCAGATGTAGACTGCGAGATAATGCAGATTTTATGTGTACAGCGTGTCGGGGAGAGCAGGTGGAGATTGGCAGGCGTGAAAGGATTGAACTTGCTGGTGAATCTCTTGAGAGTCTGGAAGAGTTTTGTTATCTGACATGTTGTGTGCAATAGGTGTGGCTGGGGCTAGCTCTGTGGCTAGGGTGAGAAGTGGTTGGAAGAAGTTCAGGGAGCTCTTGCCTCTCCTGACATTGAGAAGCCTCTTCCTAAGTGCTAAGGGGTCTTTGTATGCAGCATGTGTTAGGAGTGTAATGCTGTATGGTAGTGAGACCTTGACAGCAAAGAAGGTGGATATTCGCGGGCTCAGACGTACAGAAATGACAATGATTAGGTGGATGTGTAGTGCCTCCCTGCGTGCAAGGTCTGAGGGGGGCTGGGTTTACGATGGAAGAGTTGAGAGGTAGGATGGGACTGGAGTGTATTGGTGCTGTGATGAGGAGAGGTAGATTGAGATGGTTTGGACATGTGGAGAGGATGGGGGATGATAATTGGGTGAGGAAGGTGAGAAGTGTTAATATTACGGGTGGGGTTATGAGGGGCAGACCGAGAAAGACATGGGACGAAGTCATTAAGTGTGACCTCAGGGTTAAGGGACTGAACAGGGAGGCTGCAATGGATCGTGTGGCATGGAGAGCCGCCATTAGGTGACCAAGGCCGACGCATGCAAGCATGTTGGAGCCTTTAAAAAAAAACGAACAAAACGAGATATATATATATATATATATATATATATATATATATATATATATATATATATATATATCGAGTATATTTTACTTTTATTTTTTTTATTTTCTTATTTTTTCAAACCATCCCGCGACCCTCAGGAGCATCCTTGCGATCCTCATTTGGGAGGCCACCGTGGGTTTTGGAACCACTGTCATAGATGAATATTTACGAACCACCCCTCCCACTATAATGATGTCAATAGTGTGCTCACGCACGCGCGCACACACAAACACAGGCGCATGTACAGTACATGCATTCAAGGACACTTGCTCCATCACTTTAGCACGTATGCTCACTAACGCTCAAATACCTTCTCCTACTCCTTTACTCTTACCATCACAGAGACACTAGTTCGCTTTTATAGTTACTCCCTGCAATCACTCACATTCACTCACTCATACTTTCTCAGTCGGTAACTCGTTAAATTTCAGTGTCACTTTTTTCCCTAGCACTTGCCCACACTTACACACTGAATCCCGATCATTTTTACTTCCTCTCATCTATTTACAGTTCTTATTCATACTTGACATCAGTTTTGCTCACGCCCAATGCCACTTAGTCGAACAGGTTCTGAGCCTCATTTTTACTCCTGCCTCACTCTCTCACTTTCACTTAACTCCCACTCTCCCATTCTTACCTATTTTCATTTATCCTTATTTTTACAGTCGTACTCGTTTACTCTGCCTCATTCCAGTTTACAGCAGACGTATAAGTACTCTCACCCACTCTCACACATTACCATTCATACCCATTGTCTTTTTCACTTTCAAAGGCACAATTTTATCTAGATTCGTGCATCGTCACTCTTATACTCTCATCACTCATTCTCATTTCAGTCCACTTTCACTCTTTGCCTACTCCTCACTCCAAGTAGTGTCACTCTTACCCAATGTTACTCTCACATTTACCCATTTTTACTTTCTAATTCACTTTTACTTACTGCTACATTAACTCACCCACACCAGTTAGGCTCACACTCTTATTCACACTCCTAACCCACGCTGTCTCAGGGTTTTTTAATCTGTATTCATCAGGCTCACTGAAATTTTCGCTCGCTCGAAAGTTCATTATCTCTCGTTCATTCACTCGAAGCTCTGTCCGACATTATCACATGCCAATTTTTTTCTCGTCCCAAATCACTTTCATACCCGTAACATGAAGGTTGAGGCAGGGAGGGATTGAAATGTTCGAAAATGATGCCACCTCTTATTTAGGCTCCATGGATAATAAATGTGCTAGCTACAGTATACTGTATGTATGTGCCTAATCGGGCCTCTTGAACTTGCCGCCTAGATTTTAGTCCGTCCAAAACTCATACACATGATAGCCGTCATGATCATCGTCATCATCCTTTTCACCATGATCATCTCGGAATGTGTCCCTTCCTGGAAACGCAAACAAGTGCTGACCATGATGGAGGCGATTCGACTCAAGGCGACTTTGCTGCCCTCTTCCTTTCAAAGACATCCTATTCTTCTTCTTCCCTTTCATCGGTTTAATGCTCCACTCTCCTCTTCGATACCATGAAAGGATACATTTTTCAACACTATTATTGTAAAAAGGCTTTTGCACCTTACGTACCTTTGTGTGTGTGTGTGTGTGTGTGTGTGTGTGTGTGTGTGTGTGTGTGTGTGTGTGTGTGCTCTCAATGTATTTTTTTTTGCATTTATTCAGTAATTGTGAATCTCTTTTAGTTACACTCAGCATCCTGATTTTCTTTGAGGTTGTTCGGAGGTTTGTAACACTGAACATTCGTTAACACTCACTGGCCAGACTTTATTCCATCGTAGATAGAAGGCAGTTATCCTTTTCACGATGATAACCACGAAAAAAGAAACGGGAAATATGATACTTTAACAGAAAAGAAATGCGTAAGGAAAACACCAGGATGAAGATAAGTGTGTCTGTGTGAATGGTATGGGTGGCTGGTTGGGTCGACGTTCATTGTGAAGAGATTTTTCCTCCATTTACAACATGCGCACATAATGTCCCAGACATGTTTCACCAAGGCCAACAGAATAGAATGTCAACCCCCCAGCCAGTAGGCGCAGGAAGGCGGAGCTTAGGTTGAGCCAGCAGTTACGTATCAGCTAGGATTCAAGTCGAGAGTGGCCAGATGTCACCGCATCTCTCTCTCTCTCTCTCTCTCTCTCTCTCTCTCCACTGTTAGGGTTTTCTTTCTTTTTTTTCCCCACTGCCTCTTGTGTTTTTCCTAAACCTCACCCTTGTTCACACTCCTACTGCTTCTCGTTGCTGCAATAAAGTGGAGTTCTCACTGATGTGTACTCTGCACTTGACATGCCTGGACTGACCACTACTGACTCTTACTCTCCTCAATCCATCCTTCTTTTGACGTCACACCACCTGAGATCTGTCTCTAGCACTTACCTGTGCAGGTTTAGCATGCTGGTGAGTTGACCTCTCCTATTCTGTTGGCCATGGGCATTGCCAGAGGGGGGGCCAGGGGGGCCATGCCCCCCTAATTCACAAAAAGTAGTAAAATGAATAGATAGATAGATAGACAGATAGATAGATAGATAGACAGATAGTTAGACAGATATACGAGTAGATAGAGATATATGATTATTATCAATTAATCACTTATGTTGCTCAGATAGAAATTTTTGCATACCAATCCACCATTGCCTAAACAGTATAGTTACCCTTATATCTGGGCGATTTTCTTTCAAAACCGTTTTTTTTTTTTTTTTTTTTTTTCAATTTTGTGTATTCTATATGTTGTTATTATCGGGGTAATATCTCACGTTAGTGAATAGTAAATAATAAAACAGTTTGATACTTATTACACTACTCTATAACAGACCAACAAGACAAAATATTTTTATAATTTTATTCTTCCTCGAATGTTCGGCACGAACGTTTATACTTCATTGTTGATGTTTATTAGTTGCTGTCCTGCGCTGCATGAGACCAAGACCTAATTTAGGACTAGGAGGTAGTCATAAGAAAAAGTTGGGTACCCTCAGCTATGTTCGATGCAAACAAACGTTAGCTGGGCTATGTGGGCGGATCCTTGCTGTTCACCCCTCCCCTATCTAGTGTTGCCATATCACAATCCCATTACAAGACTTGGAATATTGAGCAAGAATGAGCCATATGGCGGGGAAATATATAGGTCGTGTTTGTGTTACCCTGAGGGCCCCGCCGGGAATTAATAATGAAACTTGGCTCGTTTATTATTTTCCTACCATTCAACACTTATTATCTATAGAATACAACAAATAAATTATTTTGAAGTGTATTAAATCTATGGGCATCGACTGTTTTTTTATGACAGTGTAGATGGGGTGCACGAGTTCATTTGGTTGCTTTATATTGGTGGTTAAATGCTTCAGATGGATGCCTCAGTTAGTAGCATCCATGCGTCGACGTCTAGCGGCTGTTTTGGAAGCAGGGGGTGGGTATACAAAATATTAAAGCAATGAGACTGAACACGTCTTATTATTTTCCTTCTACCCAACATATTTTATATGTAGAAAGCAATACATATCGTTATTACACTGATGTGTACTAACTTGGCTTGCATCGGTTGAATTACTATCATACATCTGGCACGGGTGCACATACTCATTGCCCGTCTGCGTGTGTGTTGCCGACTCCACATCATCTGCTATATTTTTATTTAATAAAACGTATTGGCTCTATGCACAGAGGCCAAACGATCTATTTAGCTTTTATTACCTCTAGCACAAATTCTAATATCTGTGCCTCACATAACCGACATTGACGGGTTTGCGGTACAAACTTTCCTGTCCCATCATTCCACAACACTTCGTCGTTGTGTCATTGTGCATAGCTCTGAAGGGTAACGATAGTTTTTCTTATGACTGTACGTATATTTACTTTTTTTATGTGTCGGGTTTATCTACCGTTACCATATACGGTCAGTTGTACTGTTTGGTCTCTGATTTTGGCTCCAGATAGAGAATTTTTCCAAATCGATGCTCAAGCTTGGTATTTCTCAGACCTCGTGCATGCATGTTATCATTTCCACAATAGATTGTACTGTATTAGATAGGTTTAGATATGTTTTTGTCAGTCATGATTGTTAGATATGTTTGACTGTCTACAGTCTATGGGGAGTCTCTAAAATTTAAAGAATATGATGGTCTAACCTCCATGTGATTTGAAATTTGAGTAGGCTAAATCTATCTATCTGTCTATTGCCTGATGCCTCAATCTTGTAAGGGGTGGCCCCAAACAAATCGCCTCCATGTCACCCTATCCCCCGTCATGTGGTTGCCCTCTTCCCACATCACACACCCCTCCCTCATATACCTTTCCCCTCCATCACTCCATCTCAACGTTGGTCTGCCTCTCTCCCTATCCCCGTGCACCTCACTCACATACACCTTCCTGGTCAATCTTTCATTCTCCATCCTCTCCACATGGCCAATCCACCGATGGTCTGCCCCTCTCCTAAACCCCATCCACCTCACTCACATACACCCGGGTCAATCTTTCATTCTCTATCCTCTCCACATGGCCAAACCACCTCAGAGTATTCCTCTTACCCTATTCAGTCACACCTACATTAACACCACAACGCTCTTTCACTTCCTCATTTGGCAGTCTGTCTCTCCATGTAACTCCACACGCTCCTCTCAGATAACTCATTTCCACAGCTTTCACCCGTCTTATATCCTTTTTGCAGAAGTTGTAGGGTCTGATCTACACAACCTTTTCCCTTCCTGAACCCACCCGAATTCTTCTCCAACCAGTTCCTCTGTTGTTTCCCTTTCTCTTTTAATAAGTATCCTACCATATATCTTTCTGAAGGAGACATATACACCTATGATACCATATACTTCTCTTTCTCGTTTACCTCTGTATAAGGGGACAATTATTCCAGACTTTCAATCCTCTGGAAACCTACCTTCCTCCTAAGCTGATCTACACATTTTCCACATCCAATTCACCACTAACTCTCCCCCGTATTTCAGCATCTTACCACACACTCCATCAGTTCCTGGGGTTTTCACCATCTTGATCTTCATTGCATCGACTACTTCCATCCTGCTAATTACTTCCTCTCTCCTCACCTCTCTTCGTCTCTGTCATTCCCCAGCCACTGATACTTGCATTTCTTTCACTCTGTGAATTCAGTAGTTCCTCAAAATATCCTCTCCATCTGTTCACTTTTCACCGTTCTCCACCACCACTCTGCCATTCCTATTTCTCGCTTCCCTGTTACTTCCCTTATTACCCTGTCTCACTTTTTTAACTCCTTCCAAAACAATTTCTTACATTCTCTCCACTTCTCACTCAAGTTCCTCCCAAATTCATCATCTACCGTATTCTCTTAAATTATTTTAAAATATATACAGTACAGTATATAGCTTAATGGTTTAGTAGTGATTTAGAGTGTCATTTTAATGTCTTTTTTTTTCGGACGGTAATTATAGTAGCTAAGTAATAGTTTTGTTTTTACAATTGTTTTCTTTATTTAATTTATTAGGTACCATATAATTCCTCTCAGAAATGCATTATTTTCCAGTCATATTATTCAAACAATCCAGCGAGTTTGTTCTGTTATTCTTAAATGACCAATTAAGAAGCTCTTTCTAGCCAATGCAATACAACGTATCTATGAGCATGAATTTTCACATTTCCATTCCAGCCGATATTACTATTTTCTCAAATGCTAAGGAAATGCATAGGCCATGGCAGCCACCATTTTCAGTATACAGGCATTTTTCTTGGAGTATACAGGCATTTTTGTTAAGGTAGCATACAGGCATTTTGCTTAACCCCTTAACCGCGGGGCGTCACTTTCGTGACGCTTGGGAGCAAGGGATCATACCGCGGGGCGTCGCTTTTGTGATTCTGTGTTATTTTGAATTCACCCGGGCTTCCAAGTGGGGGCTTGTATCATCTATCAGTACTGCCAATGTCCAACACTAGTCAGCACTCCTAATCTCATCTGTACTCCCATCCATTGTTGACAATTTAGCCATTTCTCCCCGTTCTTGACTCCCCTCCCTACCCCCCCTCCATTACCCTATCCTCTCGCCTGCCCGGCCGTGCTACACTAAGTAAATCTTCCCTGGAATTTTTCACTGATTTCATCCATTGAAATAAGCCCTATGTCCTATTCTTATACCAAATAATATATACAAGAAAGAAATAAGGTAAGTGAGAGTGCCATACACCTGGAATTGGCTAATTATCACCTGACAACACCTCACATGCACTCGTTCACTAATTTTTGCTGTTTTTTTCCCCTTGAAATATGCCATATAATCTATTTTCGTAATAAATATACATGTAAGGAGGGAAGGGAGAAGCCTAAGTGATATTTAAATTCACCTGGAACTACCTAATTTATAATGTATTGTCTAGATTTCCTGCCAATCATTTGAGTGCTAGACATAGCTGTTTCAAGAGCTAACATTGGTAGCACTGAATATCCCCTATGTAGGCCTCTACCCCGGCCCTCCGTTATCAGTTTACTCTCATCTTCCGAAGTGGGGGTACGTATGTTTCTTCTTGCTGACTTCAAGGACCTTTTTCACCCCCATGCAAAGGGCCCTGTGACCTTTACCCCCTACTAAACCTCGTGTGGACAGAGGTAAAGGGCTGACTATTGATAAAAGAGTGACTACGATCTTTCTATTGAGTAAAACAGTGCAAGTGGAATTGTAAATAATGTGTAAATAATGTGTAAACAGCAAGTGAAAGTAATGAATGTAAATATACGTGAACAATGGAAAATAGTTTTATAAGTTACTTCAAGTGACAGTGCATAACACAGTGTAAATAAAATAGAAATGTAAATAACGTAAATAAAATAGAGAACGTAAATAGAAATGTAAATGAGTAGTATTATAAGAATACGAGTATATACCCTAGGAGTAATGAAAGTGAAAGTTTCACTCTAGCATGTCTGAATGCTATGAGTTATGAGAGTGAAGATATCGTAATTTCCATTGCTTTCACAGTGTTTTTTTTTTAGTATGGATCCCAAACTACTTGAAAATTGTAGAATAGTGTTTATAGTGTTTGTATCTGGCTGTGGTAATCATATTATGGGTTGTCGGGAAGTGTAAAGTGGAGACTTCGTTACCCTACTTCAGAGGTCTCCACGAGTCCTACGGTAACAGACGAAGGCTCAACAATCATTCCAGGAGAAAGCTGAAGGTATGTGCCATAAGCATATGTAATTTTATTATTCTAGGACTAATAACTGATTTTTGGCAAATATTTTTTGAGAGTCTGTCGGAGCCCAAATAACCCCGTGGCACACGCAAGTCATTGGTAAACAAGCCCGCGGTGTAGGGGTTAAGGGGATGTACAGTCATATACATATCTCCTTAAGAAAAATGCATGTATACCCCCTTACAAGCTCAGTCGCAGTTCAGTAAATTCGTCTGACAAATCACTCTTCGACAAATCACACAAACTTCCAAGAAGCAACCAGGTAACTAACTTTAATATCCCGAAGTTTATGATAATTTTATGGATTTAAAAAGATTTTGCACATTCGAAGAATTAAATATTTACCACTGGCCTTTTTTTTTTTTTTTTTTGTGACATTATTATGCAGCCGCCAGTATCATCATCAGCCTGAGTTAGTCCACTGCTGGTCATATGTTAGCTTGTTCCACCCGACACCTGCAAGCTTTCTGATCTCATCCCCCCACCTGGTTCTCTGTCTACCCTTTCTAGTTTCATCTCTAGCATTCCACTCTGTTGCTCTAATAGTTCATCTGTTATCATGTCATCCAAATACATGACGTGCCCAGGACCATTTCCCCCTTTTTAAAAATATATATAGGTATGTGGATATCTTCTACTTATGTTTGTTGTCTTATCCAAGAGCCTCTCTTCCTATCTCTCCAAGTTATGCCTAGCATTTACTGTTTATCGTCTCCATTCCTCTTTGGGCATTCCTAAGCTTACCGTACGTTATGGACATTTTGTTACACTCCAAATTTCTGATCCACAGAATCGTACAGGGAGGACATATTGACTGTAAACTTTTCACTAGTGTTCGGCACTGCTGCGATAATACGATAAAAGATATGTATCGAAGTTATATGTGTGTTTTTTTTTTTTTTCGGTCGAACTACTGTGGCGGGTCATCTTATATATATATATTCGAAAAAAAAAAAAACTTTGGCACCTTACAGTAGGTAAAAAAAAATGAGATATAGCGGTAACGTGGGTACACTGGGTAATCACAGTGGTACAGAATTACAGTGCATATATTTTAAAACTCAAAATATATTTATATTGGTGCATTTCATGATGTACAGCCGTGGACATTAATGCTGATATAGGCTATACATTATCGAAACTATAGGCTATACATTCTTGAAGCTGTCTCTACCTGAGTTGAATCGTTATTTATTTATTTTTTTTCGCAAAATTTATTAGAATTAATGTTCACGCCTGTAGCCTTGTATAGCATTTCTCATTTTATTTTGCCAACAAATCATCCAATGATGCAAAGTTACCAGTGGTTTGCCCCCCCCCCAGTTCATTTTTCTGGCTACACCCTTGCCGTTGGCCTTGTGTATCACAAGCCAGCAGTGCTACCCTACCGTTTGTTAATACAATTTCTTTTATTAATATTCTTTCATGTGAATAAACTACACGCTGAATTTTAAAGAATTATTTCCACCGTCTTTCTTTCTATATCCGAACCCTTGTCAATCCCTACATCACACCACACCACCCGTCCGCTCCGGCCATGCCCTTGCACCGCTCTCCACTTCTGTTATGAATCATTCTAATTCATCCTCTTCTACACCTGTGCTTAGGCCACGTGCAAGGCAATTGTTGGCAAAGTGTTAAAGCTGGAACTTGGCCAACTGTACATGATAGATTTGTAGTATATAAGCACCATATCTCTGTACATCAACAGTGCCCCCACCTACTACAGGTAAAAGTGCTTACCAGTAAAGTGCACTTTGTGAGCATGTGATGAGCGAGCGAGCTCCATGTTATCACAATTTCGTGCTGATATTATCAATCGCAGGATGAAAGTTTTCCTCTTGATTATTTCTTCCTGGATGATTTTCGGCTATTAATTAAATTTAGATTCGCTCATTAAGTATTGCGGAGCACATATTATGAAGCAAGGAAAACCACGATTCTAAATATAGCTCAGGATTTGTTTGAGCAACATAGGTTCCAACAGTGCTTGAGTGCTGATGTAAAACAAGGCGCTGTAGGATTCATCACATGCGCAATGCTAAATTCTACAATCTCCTCTGCCAACCTATTGTGTCGACCAAACAGGAACGATAAAGACTTGGTTATTGATGAGATGGTTATAGCCAGAAATGAGAACTGTTTTTCTTTGGCGATTTTACCATCAAAACACACCAAAAAAGTTAATGTAAAATTATAGGCAGAATCTTCGATATTTAATTGCTTGAGTTGATATATATATATATATATATATATATATATATATATATATATATATATATATATATATATATATAAAAAATACAGGAGATATATATATATATATATATATATATATATATATATATATATATATATATATATATATATAAAATACAGCGTGACAACGGAAAGTCTTTTTAAAGTTGATTCTGCAATTGAGGCATTCACCGATTAAAGCCGAACACTCCGTTGGAAAGTCACAACTCATTACATGCAAGTATTTTAAGCTTAGTGATTCCAATTCCTTATTGTAACGTAAGCCAGTACTGCATCTAAGAAACTACTACATTTATTTTATGCCTAGTATCACCAAAACACTCATTAGATAATGTAGACCTTTTGAAAGGATGCATTCATGTTCCAGAAAATAAATCTTCCTTTGCCTAACGTTCTGTATTATCATTTCAGTACGTCAATAGTTTTATTTATTTTTCCTAGTGCCAGCCTTAAGGACTAAGTTGAAATCTCCATTAGCACATTCTGTGCGATGAAGTCTTTATATATTTATATATATATAATCTTATCAGCCGTTTGAGTGTCCACTGCAGGAAGGCCTATCCCAGCTGAAGTGGGGACAATACAGCCAATGTATCTCAACCAAGTGGCTTAGGCTGTCTAGCAGAGATTGTATGTAGGGTGAGAAGTGCTTGTACGTGTAACAGTTGTGTTGGAGTGGTTTTGGGTGTGTGTGTAGTCTGTGAACCAAGTGCAAGCACACTTTATAGCCTGGGTGCAAGCACACTTTATAGCATGCGACACTGGTACTACCACAGCACCCCTTGCATCCGCCAATGCAGTACATGGCCTGAAAAATGCTCCCAAAGTTTATTACCCTTGGCGGGGCGCAAACCCTCATTCTTCAGTGTGCGAACACGCACACTTTACCACTGTACCACAGAGGCTATATATATATATATATATATATATATATATATATATATATATATATATATATATATATATACAGAGAGAGAGAGAGAGAGAGAGAGAGAGATTGATAGATTGATATAGGTAGCTAGCTAGCTAGATATAGATAGACAGATAGATAGATAGATAGATATTGGGTTTTTTCACAGGGCACAGGGTATATAATGAATGTTGCAAAGCACTTGATCCTCACTGATGCCTGTATTTGTTTAAATGTGAAAAGGTGTCTGAACAAGTTTTGGCATTATACAACACCGTTTAGTGGTCCCGCAAACTGACACTGTTTAGTCTGTAACGAGCACTCACCTGGGAAGGTTGTCAGTGTGCGGTGCGATGGACACTCAGAGCATTTCCGAGGTGTGATTGATTGGACAGCCAACTGCAGACATTTTAGGTTGCCATTTGCTAACATAACTGCATTTTTCGAAGAACGTGAAGTATCTTCAAACACAGCAAAAGCTGGGCAGAACCAAATGTCTGAATCTCTGCCTTGACACCGTCCTTCCATTCTGGGACAGAGCCAGGTTTCCTATTATGAGGTGAGATATTGCACTTCGCAAGATGGTAGCTCTCTTGGTGTGGTACAATAAACTAGTGAAAAACCGTAGGGGACTACAAGAATCATTCCGTGTGCAAGGAGAAATGTTCCAGTCAGAGCTGACGAATGAGATTTTTTATATCGGCCACAGCAATGCCCTCGTGATGATGAAGAGTGAAGAGGACAAACTCTTCTACCAGAGATAACAGGAGGACCCAACAGAGGGTAGCAAGGCAGGAGTGGATGCAAAACTGCACAAGAAGGAAATCAGGAACAGGAAACGAGACAAGGAGAGTGAGCACAGACCGACAAAAGAAAGGGAATGAGTGAAGAAGGCCACTGAACGTGCCAACAGCAAAGCAGGAAACCACACTTCTTCGGCCATGGATTCAGAAAATGGGGATCCTAGATTTGAAGGAGTCACTTCCACATCTGTGCCTGCTCCCAAGCACTCGAAGAACTTGATATCAATGGAAGTCTCGGTTGCATTTGATAGGATGAACTTGTTGCATTGTGATGCAGCAATGTCCATTGCTATCGTGGCAATATTACTGGGTCACGACTTGACAGAACTATCCATTTCTCTTTCCACGATGTACAGGGCACGCAGATCTCTCAGAAGGATGTCGCAGAGTCTTCCCAAGAAGAAAGTTTTTGTGTAGAACCCATGGTTTTTCTTTCTGATGGGAAGATCCTGCCAGATATTATAGGTGAAGGAACAGTAGATCAAATTGCCATCTTGGTATCTGCCAATGGCCAGGAGAAACTTCTCAGAGTCCCAAAAGTTGATAGAGGTACTGGATCTGAGATTGCTCATGTGTGTTGCGATTTGCTGAGAGAGCATAGCCTAGAAGGAAGGATCGGTGGTCTTTCTTTTGACACCACAGCATGACATGACACCAGACTTCTGTCCGGTGCCTGTGCAAAGACTGAAGACGTTCTGGGTGGAAAGTTGCTTCATCTAGCATGCAGATATCATATTTATGAAACTTTGCTTGCTCATGTACTTGAGGCGGAAGTGGGACTGTCTTCGGCACCAGATATCGCAATTTATAAGTGATTTCAGAAGCACTGGAATCATAATGATTGCTCCCTTGTAACTACCGCACTGGACACTCCAGAGAGCTACGTTGTTTGTACAAGTTGTAAAGGAGTCGCTCCTAACATACCAGCTACGTGATGGCTATATAGAGGTTTTACAGCTGGTTCACCTGTTTCTGGCACCAACATCTGTTGAACTGGCTCCAATCCGAAAACCGGGAGCTTACCACCAGGCCAGGTTGATGGGAAAAGCTATCTACGTGCTCAAATTTTTCTTTTTCAAGATCAGTTCAACATGACACCACGTGAGCTCAAAGGCATCACCAACATCTGTCTCTTTGTTGCCCTGGTGTATGCCAAGGTTTGGGCTCGTGTAGCTATTCCTCAGTTAGTTCCTCGTGTGGATCTGGAGTTGCTGCAGAATCTGAAAGTGATTGAAAAACAAGGCACTCTCCGTGACTTAACAAAGCAAGAGACCACAGTGTTTAAATACCAGTTTTGGTATCTATAGGCAACCCTGGGTAGACTATCTTTTTTTTTGGCAGAGAGCTAGAATCAGAAAAGTATATGTGACAGTCTTAAGATCCCAGGCTCAAAAAAGGGAATGAAGGACCTCGAGAAGGGTCTGGATTCTTTGAAGGACAAGACTCTCGGAGACTTTGTCACAGCAGAGACCAGTGATCTCTTCACAGCAATGGTTATTGATTCATCCTTCCTAAAGAAACCAGTGGCCTGGAAGGATGACCATAATTTTGAACTCGTGCTGAAATGCGTCTCATGCCTGGCGGTTGTCAACGGCTGTGCAGAAAGGGGAATTGTGCAGGTTGCAGAGTTCAGCTCTTCAGTTACTACAGATAGAGAAGACAAGTAATACCTCCTGAAGGCGGTGTTCAAACACTGAATGATGATCGAGAAGACGAAAGCAGAAATGTTGGAATGAAAAGAAATCTAAAGCATGTGTTAGTTTCTGTGTTTTTGTATGCGAGTGAAATAACTGCTTAATTTGCTGGACCCCTAAAAATTGAGATTGAGTCTATTTTTTGTTTTTTGGAGGGTTAATGTAAATGAATGTAACAATTAATGAAGATAATAATTATCATTATTATTATTTTTGTGAAACAATATATATATATATCACTTATCATCCTATACCCCGTGCCTCAGACTGGCTCCTTTATGCGCGGCAAGTCATACTGGAGTATGAGGGGCTGAGAGGGAGGGGTCAGAGAGAGAGAAGGGAAGGTGGATGGGGGGACGAGGGATGGTGCTGGGGTGGAGTGAGGGAGGGGAGGGAGAATGGAATGCGAAGTTGTGGCACATATTTTGTCTACTTTCTCTCATTCAGGGCATCATATAAAGGAGTTACTATTCGTTAGATAAAGCTGCATTACACCTTGTATAGCGGCGTCAGATAACAAGGTTTGGATAGGTGGTGATATCAAGGACTGGCTCGTGAGAGAAATATACTGACGTGACAGATCAGACATTAGCGCGGAGCCAGATATTTGTGTTTATCCATATATTTTTACTTCAGACGAAGAATGGAATATGAATGGCTTTGACTTCCATGGTGTATGTGTACGAAACGTCCTCATCCCTTACATGTAATTAATTTTTGGAAATAGATGTTATATGCAACCTTTGACATGGCTGTGTCCAGAGTAAATATGATCACCCTCTCGGTATACACTCCGTCTATACAGTCACCAACATGTCTATTCAATAATTATCTAATGACATCTCTATATGAAAAGGCTATTAAAAATAATTGTGCATAGAAGGTAAGTAAATTTGATGTCTGTGCTCCTGGGTGGATATGATAACGGTATCTCTCATAATCTGTTAGAGGGAAAATGAAACAAAATCCTACCCCAAACTCCCAAAATATATCTATGTCAATGTTTACCAACACTGGTCAAGCCAAAACAACCAGGAACGCCTTTGTACGTAGTCCTTTGTTTGTTTGGTAGGTATTTATGGCTATTGGCCACATGATAGGCCATTAAGCCAAGCATATATATATATATATATATATATATATATATATATATATATATATATATATATATATATATATACACATTATATACACTTACATACACTTCACAATGTACTGTATATAGCCTATAATATCTCTATGTGCCAGTTCTCTAGAGCATTAGAACTTTGAATTTAAGGAGACGACAAAACAGGAGCAGTAGGGCTCGAAGGCTATGGAGGCTGACAGAAGGTTATGCTGTCGAATCGCTGGAGTCCGAGTCTGAGTCAGAGTTAGGACCGGTGGATAGATGGGACTTCACAACCCCGAGGGTGTAAGAGAGGATACAGTACTCCTCGGGGCCGGTTACAGCCTGGAGGGACCCCCGGTGCAGCTCGGTGAAAGAGAGCAATGCCTGCTGATAGTCCCCTCTGGCATACTCAAGCTCGCCAGCTTCCTCTGGCGCCAAGCCCTCATAATGGCGCAGCTGGTCCTCGAAGATCTCAAGGCCCAACTGGTGGAGGGAGGCAAAGTCATCCCAAGATAACTGTCGGCCAGAGCTTGTAGGCTGTAAACTCGCCGATGCCTGGCTCTCTGGTGGAGGACGGGTCACAGAAGGAGGCACCACTTAAGTCACAGGGTTGTCGGGAGCAGCAACAGCAGGTGGCGAGGAGGGTGTAACATCCCCCACCTCCATGGGCACCTCGGGGAGTGGCTGAGAGGCAGACTGACAGGAGACAGCACGCCCCGACAGCTGGATCCTTGTCGGGGGAGTAGAGGGCTGCAGCTGCAGCACCCTCGGAACCAGGGAGGTGGGGGTTGCAGATGACCCAGAACGACACTTAGGAGCTCTCCTCCCAGGCCTCCTCCTCACCACAGGTGTGGAGGAAAAAGAATCGGGAATGGAGATGGCAGGGAGCCCATTGGCCCGGAAGATGGCAGGCAGGCACTGGGCTAAAACTGTCAAATCTCCTCCCGAGAAGGCCTTGGGAACCTCCACACACATGGTGATGATGGTAGAGTGAGAGGAGGCAGGGAAGGAGGCAGAAGTATCAAGTGGAAGCTGATGCTGACGACGATCACGAGGAAGGGCATGGGGAGAGTCCCGCACTGCCTGGCCTGCAGGGCCGGTGACAGATGCAGCTGCAGGGCCCTTGACATCCTGTCCGACAACAAACTCCACCTTCTCACCAGCAGCAACAGAGGGCACAGGGTGGTCAGGTTTGGGGGCCACGATGGAGAACAGGTGGAGGAACACATCCTCCCCTGTGTCCCGGCAAGTTATGAAGCCATAACCCCTTCGGACGTGGTACCACTTAACTCGCCCTACAACCTTGGCTGCCATGGTTCTCCTCCCGTAGATGTAGTTTGGCTGACTGACTTGCTCTCGTGATGTGCAATTCCAGCTGCTGGATTGAAAGTCACTGCTACCGGCCAACTCCGTAGTGAGAATCCGTAGTCCAGTGGCCTTATACCTTAAATACCTCATGCAGGTTCACGGCACCGGGGAAACAATGTTGATGGTTTGATGATTTCGTCTGAACAACTTCAACTCCTCCTTGGTGTACTGGAGGAGGCGGGCCCATGTCCTCACGTTCTCTGGCTTCCACGCATTGACAATCTGGGCCCACACAATCTCATTGTCTCTACTCTAATATTTGATCTGTCACGTCAGTATGCTTCTCTCACGAGCCAGTCTTCGGTCTCACCACCTGTCTAAAGTTTGTTATCTGACGCCTTTATACAAGGTGTAATGCAGCTTTATCTACCAAATAGTAACTCCTCTATATGATGCCCTGAATTAAAGAAAATAGACAAATGATGTGGCCACAACTTTGCATTTCATTCTCCCTCCCCTACCTACCCTTCCTCCCCTCCTTCATTCCACCCAATCACCATCACTCATCCCCCCCACCCACTTTCCCTTCTCTCTCTGGCCCCTCCCTCTCAGCCCCTCTTACTCTAGTGTGAGTTGCTGCGCATTAAGGAGCCAGCCTAAGGTACGGGGTACAGAAGGATAGATGATTATTTATGGCCACAACTATATATACATATATATATATATATATATCATTATCAGCCGTTGAGGTCCACTGCAGGACCGGCCTATCCCTACCGAAGCAGGGATGATACAGCCAATGTATCTCTACCAAAGTGGCTTAGGCTGTCTGGTAAAGACTGTATGTAGGGTGAGAAGTGCTTGTAAGTGTTATTGTAGTGTTGTAATGGCTTTGGATGTGTGTGTAGTCTGTGAACCAAGTGTAATCGGCCCGCCTTAAGCCGATTGGGTGCAAGCATACTAGTATGCGACAGTGGTTCAACCACAGCACCCCTTGTGTCCGTCAAAGTGGCAAGTGGCTCGGTGAACGATTCCCAAAGTTTTTACAACCCCGGCGGGAGGTGAACCCTCGTCCACCAGCGTGCGAAACGCACACTCTACCACTGTACCACAGAGGCTCCATATATATATATATATATATATATATATATATATATATATATATATATGTGTGTGTGTGTGTGTGTGTGTGTGTGTGTGTGTGTGTGTGTGTGTGTGTGTGTGTGTGTGTGTGTGTGTGTGTGTGTGTGAGTCAATAATTTCGACAATCTGAGAGGGTGGATCATTGGGGAAACAGAGTTTGTTGAATGAATTTATTCCGACTTTACGATACTGCACTTTTCTCAAGGAACTGACGAGCCATTTGAGGGCTTCAGGTTTATATACACAGCAGTTTCCATCCCTACATGCTGGAAGCTACCTCCCCCTACATCGTCCCATCCACTTACTCCCGTCATGGTCATTCCACATCACGCTGGTTGCCACCTCCTGTTTTCTGCCTCTCACCTTTTCATCGACTAATCCATTCTTTATTGGCTGCCTCTGTTGCTGTTTCTTAACAGGTTACAGATCCCTCGTGTCTGATGACTGTATTCTTTATCATTACATGCATACTTTGCTTCCACTGATTTTCTTGATTTTTTTTTTTCTTCGCCCCTGTGTACAGTACAACTCTCAACTGAGGGGAGACTCCCCCCACACAGCTTTGCTCAATAGAGTGCAGTCAAAGGCTTTTCGTCTCATTAACTCTCCTCCTCTTACTGGCTCCCTTCAATCTCTGTCTCTTCGCCGCACTGTTGCATCATTATCTATTTTCTCTCGCTACTTCAATGGTCACTGCTTCTATGAACTGTCTGCTTGCATCCCTCCACCTGTACAACCGGTGCGTAGCACCCGTCTAGCAACAAACTCTCATCCCTTTTCTGTCCAACTCTCTAAAGCAAGAATTAACCGTTACTCCCAGCCCTTCATTTATGCAACAGGTCAGTTCTGGAACTGTCTCCCTCTGTCTGTATGTCCTACCTCCTATGATCTCCTGTCTTTCGAAGACAGTGAGTCCAGGCATCTTGAAGTGAACATATCTTGAATTTGGCTCTCTTTTGTATTGTTTCAGTTTTTTTTCTTGGAAGGAACGGTTTGTGGGCTTTTAGTCTTTAGTTCCTTCTTTCCTGCATTAAAAAAAAAGAAAAAAGAAAAAAGGGATTGTATATCCAAAGGTAGGATAATATTTTAAGCATAACCCCTTCCTTCTAAATCGTTATTTTTACTTTTTTTAATTTTGCAAGTATACGACGGTTTTGTTCGTCTCAGAGGACAATTTATATAATTGGATGGGTTACATAAGGCCTTTGCTTACATATTACAAGATATCTCCCAAAAACTGAATACATTTGCCTGTGGGAAACAAAATAAACCAATATCATAGGCTAGCAGATTCAAAAGCCCAAAGGGTTTGAATCATGAAGTTGACCTATAAATATTTATTTTATACTGGAAAACAAAAACACAGGATCGTATTAAATTTGTTTCGGTTTTGATACGTCGGATTTTCTAGAAATGAGAAATTCAGAAGTATATAAATCCCTGCTTTATAATTACTGGAGAGAGTTAAATATTAGGATCAGTTTGGGAGTGTGTAAAAGATATTTCATAACCGAAATTGGAATATAATTACCGCGAAGAGAGTGGAAAATATAATTATTTCTTAGCAGGAGTCTAGACTCTTTATCTTCTTGATTGTCTGTCTTGGTCAGTGAGACTCTCTCTCTCTCTCTCTCTCTCTCTCTCTCTCTCTCTCTCTCTCTCTCTCTCTCAGATGAAGAACAAGGGATCATGCACCACAGAACTCCTCGTAAGAGGTACCGTTTTTTTTTTTTTAACAAGTTTAGTTATTGTGATAACGGTATGTATAATTCATCCAATCCAGGATTCTGACCGTGTAAATACTGGTACCATTAATCCTTCCCTGATCGAGGCAAGTCATATATTTTGTTTCAGCTAACGGTAGACGATTACATTCATTCTGAGATTTCGGCACAGAAACCTGGGTGTTAATACTGTCACAATTTACTTTTCCATGTTTATAACAAATCTATGGCTGCATGTCACCTAATGGCAGACTATATTCTTCATCTAGAATTATCATGAGAATGTTCACGAAATGGTTATTGTCCATTTCATCATTCATTTTTATACCACTTGCAGTAATATCCTGTCTTTTTTTCTCCACAGATGAAGAGCCAAGAGCCATGCACCACGACACTGCCAGTAGGAGTGCCAGCCAGACCCTTCTGCCTCTAACGCTTGTGGCGCTGGCACACATTCTCAGATGATGATGATGATGACGATGATGATAACACACCACACTCTTATAACAGACAGAGAGCCAAAATTGTATAATGCAGGCCACCTAACTTTCTAACCGTTATTTTTGGAGCAGTGATGAGTGTAGTAGCAGTTTTTCTTAGGGTCATATTCCAAGTGACACTGGAGATTTTTGCAGCACATTATTCACAGCATTTTGTTTCACCCCTAGTTTCCTTGGGGATGATACTTATTTATACAAGTGTGCCTACGTACCCTTTTTACCTCAGAATCACGACTCATCAGGCAACAATCAAACTGCAGACTGCTTGACCTCCAGAGGGCTGAACGACGCTTAAGAAAAGCTTGTTTTGGAGGGGTTAGTGAAGACTTATTACCTAAATCGTCCTTTTCGAAACATTATCCCTGATCTACATAAATAATCAAGAGGCATCAAGAATGGAATACAGAAAAAAAAAAAAACATCGCAATGAAGACGATAACATCGGATGTTCAAACCCTGCATATACCAAAGACAACTTTCACTTGCTTTCATTCAGTTACAAAGGCGCTTCTTATATTTTAGAGGATGAGGAAAGCCTTTACTAACACATGCAGTTGAAAATATTATCTGGAGATAGAAAGGCTATATTGCAGAAAGAAGTAACGGCAGTAGGAGTGTTACTATCAGCTGCTTGAACCCCATCTCGCCAAGTTCATAATCCTGATACGAATCCTCTAATTTTTGCCAATTCGGGTCACAATGTCGTTCAACATGGTGAGGAGGAAGCTGGCTGATTCGAGATGTTATTTTTTTTCCCCAATTTTTTCGTTGCGCTACTATGATGACAGACGTCTTACAACATTGGCAGATATCAGTTGCATTTGTTTTTAGGCAACAGACCTCAGATAAGTTAGGCATTAACCATTTGCATCTACTGAACTATTCTCTGGTTTGTTTTAATTGCTTTAACACGTTTTATTCAGTTTGGAAGAAACTTTTTCGAACTGGAGGTACTGTATATACATATATATATATATATATATATATATATATATATATATATATATATATATATATATATATATATATATATATATATATAATGTGTGTGTGTGTGTGTGTGTGTGCGTGTGTGTGTGTGTGTGTGTGTCTGACTCTGGCCATAGGCTTCACAGTCTGTTCCCAAGGCCCAGTAGTCCTCCTACATAATTTACACCTCATGTCACCAGTTCTGCACAAGAACCCACCTGCACAAGAACCCACCGCCATGCTAAATACATGCCAGGGCTGTTTCCTACAGGACTGGTGTATTGGTATTAGCAAGGGTATTCTTACGACATGTCGGCGGGTCTTGTGGTAGATCAGTAAAGTCTACTTTATGAAAATCAAATCTTAAATTGTTCGGTACCCCAGCCGAGATTCGAATCTGGATCCATTTGGACTGCAGGGCACTTCTCTACCGATTCAGCCACTGCCTATAGTCTTGAGTAACCCTTTCAGTACAAGACCTTCTCACGTTAAATAATATTGTCTGGAGATCCTACTAGTGAAAAAAAAGGAGCACCCAGAGAGCGCAACATCCCCGCCCACCAATTAGTCTAGAAGCCAAATATAAGACTTTGTTCTGTGACACTGAATTATAACTGTTTGCTCTCAAAGTCAGAATCCTTCATTCCTACCCGACAAGTAAGAAATCCACCAATTATGGTTCAGTTCAGATCAAATTCGAGTTGATCTCGTCATTTGCCCTTGATTTTGACTTTCCTGTTACCTTTACCTTTGATTGTTTTCAAAATTAAATCCGTTTCTCTTTGCCTTATTTTAAACCCTTCCACAAAGATTTGTGTAAAGGGGATTTTTAAAAATAAGTTGATCCTAGGCTACAATGTGATATTCACCTTTAAAGTGTTGCTCTCGAAACCTGCAGGTATTTTTTTATCCTGGTTCACAAAACTTCTATCAACTTTGGTCGAAACTGGAGAAATGATTATTTTATTTATCTGTTTATTTATTTATTTATTTACTTACCTAATTTTATTTCTTACAGACAGACACAAGTGTCAAAATTTTGAGCTTTCTATGTGATTATGATAATTCACTGATTATCCCCCAAAACCGAATTCCCCCCCCCCTTCTTTTTTCCCGAGTTACTCTCAACAGTTACACAGAGTTATACCTAAAACAGATAAAACTTGGAAGTTGATCTTGCTACGTCAAATGGCCTTGACTTTTGATTCATTCTAAATAGAGAATATGTAATATCCCAGGCCATTCATCTACCTCCCTTCCCTTACGATGTTTCATTAAAATTGGATAAGAACTGTTTGAATAATTTTGTTCACACACACACACACACACGCACACACACACACACACACACACACACACACACACACACACACACACACACACACACACACACACGTCAAAGTATTGCATTTGCTCCAGCTTCAGGGCACGGGTTTGAGTTTGTTCGATTCAACGTCTTAACTGAATTCATTGTCTAACAGATAAAGAAACAAAAAAGAGTGTATTTCGATACTCTGCATACAGAAACTTACCGTCATAAACGATTTTTTTATTATTATTATTATCCTGTATGGTATTAATTTCACACTGTAAAAAAAGTCAAGGAAAATTTTTATTTGGAGTCATTGTTCAGTGACGTTGAGGATATGAATGTGAATTTATTACTAACGTGCTGTTACTTTCTTTTTGTATTTTTAGTTTGCTCAAGCGGAAAAACTGTACTAAATGTAATGACAATAAATTTCTTAACCCTGTGAAATTAACGGATACACTGTACATGCTGTAAACAGTATGTATTTATGAAGGTAAGCATTAATAATGTTAATAATACCGGTGATAATAATAATAATAATAATAATAATGATAATTAATATTATCATTATTATTATTATTATTATTATTATTATTATTATTATTATTACCACTATTACTACTGCTATTTATTCTCCACTGAAATGAATAAGTTACTGGAACCACTGGAACAGTTTATTCATCGATGGCGTTTCTTAACCCTATCGTGCACCATAAGTTTCCAATAAGTTTTCATTCCATGCACAGAACCAAAATCTCGCTTAGGCTGGTGCCGCTCATGCGGCAAGGAAAAAAGTTCTATGGCCCATTTTACCCTCAGAAAGTGCTTATATTGTTATAAATCGCTTCCCATCATCATCTTTGGTGTTCATACTATCAGATAAGAAAAAAAAAAACATAAAACAGATGAATAAATGTACATAAATGAAGCCTGAATAAACCTTATTTGCATGAAAACAAGCTTCTGATAACTTCCCAACATTACCGTGAAACATTTTTCCCGTGACGCGCAGCTGCAAAGGAAATGTCTATGTGCAGAATTTCACGATCTTTCATCTTTGAAAAGTTTCGAGTTGATACGTCCAATAGTTCTCGAGTAAATCGAAAAGAACGACGAAAATTGCCTAAAAACATCTGATTTGATTACTATTTCGTATGTTGTTTGTGACACTGTAAAAAACATAAATGTAAATTCTATCCAGTTTTGTAGCCCAAAGATTAAGGCCTTATCGTTATGGTGAAAATGAATTTTCAAAAGTTACGATGGGTTGCACGCGGTTTGCACGCTGTGACAACTCGTAGGCTCAAGCCCGTAGGCTATGTTTGTGCTTCATAACTTTTCCCCATTAATTTTCACACATAAGTTACTTTGCTTTACAAAAGTATGAATAGGAAATCATCAGGTTGATCAAGCTTTTTTCAGATTCTTGATGCGTCCTATACTTTACGAATAAAATGACTGAGAGAATAGCAATATATGCACCACATTTTCCCTGTGAGAATCATGTGGTAAACACGCAGTTTATATCTTACAATATAATAGTATAAAAAGTAGACAAATAAGCTGGTTACTCACGTCCTCTAGTAGTCTTGTAGCGTGCAGAGCGGCACATCACAAACAGGACATATATAGCTGGTGTCTTTCCTCCTCTTGCTGAAGTAGCACAACACACACCACAGCCTTTTCCTGTCGGGGAGTCTCTCCAGGGTGTGTTGCAGAGTGGAGTCGAAGCATGTTCTATCGTCGATATTTCAACAGCGCTTGGACGGCGATGCTCCTCCATATCCTCGCCTACGTACTCCTGCTGGAAGTGCAGTGGTAGCAGCTGGCTAATAACTCCTGATGGGCCAGCTACTGCGGGAGGTGGAGCGGTCGTGGCAGTAACTGGCTGAATTAATCCCAAAGGGCCAGCTACTGCAGGAGGTGGAGTGATTGTTGGAGGTGGAGCAATTGTTGCAGGAGGTGGAGCGATTGTTGCAGGAGGTGTAACAGAGGCTGCAGTTGATGTTGTAGTTGCTGCAGGTACAGGTGGTCGTCAGTGCGAGGGAAGGTCTGGGGCATGGTGAAGGGCATGACCCGATGCTGGCCACTCCTTCCGGAATGTCAGGAGTTTGTGACATATGTGTTCCTGGAATTCCAGGAGAGTCATAGGTCTCTGGGTGTTCATCTTGTAGAGGGTGTAGGCATTGAATAAGGCCATTTGAATGAAATAA
>NC_137052.1:12002345-12009845 GCF_032717465.1 Coenobita brevimanus | reverse complement strand
CTAAACGTTTAGTTGCACTATTTTCTTGGCAAATTATTTAGCATGTTCCACACTGATACTCACATGTTATTAATATATACTTCTACTGATATAGTTTGCTGTCACAACATGCAAGAGGGTTCGAGGTGTAATATACAGAGTATATACAGAATAAATCACTGCTAAAGAGGAATTAAGAAATCTACAAAGCTTCTCAGAATACGACCCTGTGACTAAACTTTATTGAGGCCCATTACTATGCGTCATGCTGATTATTTCCTCATGTTTGGAAGACCTTTGACCCAGAAATGTGGCTACACACGTTTCCCTCATTTCACGGGCTTCAAATATGGCTCTCGTGGCTGCGCTTTGGGTGGTATGTGCCATTCCGTAGCAACTCTTTCCCTACAATTCATTTATCATTTTGAACCCTGTCATTCACTGTTTTGTTACTGATAACGTTCTAATGTCGTCTTTTTTTAAAGTAACGAACACGAAGTTACTGAGGTGAAATCTGACGAATAAATCACTAAAGAAATGTCACGAAATTTCCTAATCCACATACGGATCGTTTAATCTCACCCAGTTGGTAAAGCAACCAACCAGAATACCTGATAATCCTGATCATAATGCCCATCTCTTGGATTTATTCTTGACAAATAATCCAGATCAATACAGTATAGAGGTACTGTCACCACTTGGATCCTCTGACCACAATCTCATCAAAGCCTCATTAGATAACCCTCCCACACCTCCCCATTCTGAACCTGTCAGGGTGACCCGATGGCACTTTGACGGGGCAGACTGGGATGGATTTAGAAATTATCTTGCTGATGTTCCATGGCAGTCTATCTTCTCTAGTGATCCCAATTCTACCCAGTCCCACATTTGCGACTTAATACTAGCTGGTATGGATTTATTCATACCAAGTCAACAGTTCACTAAAAGATCGAACTCTACAAAATGGTTTGATGGCAATTGTGCCAGAGCAACAGCCCAAAAGTCATTAGCATATAACTCATACTTAAAATAAAAAAACATCTGAATCACTCTCCCAATTTAAAATTGCTAGAAATCATGCAAAAGCTATAATAAATCTATCTAAATCAAACTTTCTTCAAAACAAGCATCAAAATTACTTAACAGCTCTAATCACAATAGAAAATTCTGGTCAACTCTTAATTCTTTCAATAATAACTTTAATAAGTCATCTTCCATTCCCCCACTAAAATCTTCAGATGGCGACATTACAAATGACCCACGTGGGCAAGCAGATATCTTTGCCAGAAACTCTACCATGGGCGATACCAGCCAGAATGTCCCAGCACTGGAACTTGATTCTCCCGAAATTACCCCACTTAAAATACAGACAAGATACGTAAAATCCATCCTAGACAATTTACTTACCAACAAAGCTCCAGGCCCAGATGGATTTCCGCCAATTGTTTTGAAAAAGTGTTCCCCTGAATTTGCCTCTGTCCCAGCTAAACTATGCAGACTATGCTTATGTACTTCTTTATTCCCAAATTCATGGAAAGAAGCCAATATCCACCCAGTTCCAAAGAAAGTAAGTTCATCTGCCCCCTCCAATTACAGACCAATAGCTGTCACATCTTCTCTTGGTAAGGTATTTGAAACTTTAATAAGCACATTGTTAAACATCTTGAATCCAACAACTTAATTAGTGATAGACAATACGGTTTTCGCCACGATAGATCTACCATTGACATACTCAATCTCTTAACTGATACGATCCATCAATCAATTGATCTTTTTGGAGAAACTCATGCAGTAGCTCTTGATATCTCTAAAGCTTTCAACAGAGTATGGCACCGTTCCCTGCTGTCCAAACTCCCTTGCTATGGACTAACGTCTTATGTTCCTTTGATTTCTTCATATCTTAGTGACAGGAAAATAAGAGTAAAAGTAGATGATGTATATTCCAATTTCCACTCAACGCCGGCATGCCGCAGGGATCAGTTCTGGTGCCAACCCTATTTCGGGTTCCTATTAATGATCTCTTATCTGTTACCCACAATCTCATTCAGTCATATGCAGATGACTCAACACTACATAGTTCATTCACACTCAGACATCCATTTACAAAGTCTAATATCTCTACCTCTCAACTCAGTACAGCCATCTCCATAAATCAAGATCTATCTACAATCAGTGAATGGGGACAAAACAATCTTGTCTCGTTTAATGCTAGTAAAACTAAATATATACAGTTTATTAATAGACAGATAATGCCAGATTCGCACATTACCTTCAGTACTACTAATATTCCCATCTCCAAAAGTATTGAAATTCTTGGTGTCTCACTTAACAGTCCCCTCAGCTGGACCTCTCATGTCAGATCACTTCCTAAAACCACCTCAAAGAAACTTGGATTGTTGTACAGAGTCTGTAACTTCTTCGCTGATGAGCAGTTAACTATAATTTATAAGAGTCATGTGCGCTCTCAGCTTGAATATTGCTCACCCTTGTGGAATGGTTGTGGAGAGGTTGCATTAAGATTACTAGACAAAATTCAGAATAAAGCTGTTAGAATCATTAACATCCCTGCCATTACATATAAACTACCTCCCCTGCAAGTAAGAAAGAATGTTGCCTCCCTTGCATTATTTTTGGCAAATGCTCACCGATAGCTTTGAAAGTTTTCAGTAGAGTGTTGTTAAATAGGTTGGAGCCGGTGGTTGAGGGTATTCTGAGGGATGAACAGGCTGGGTTTAGAAAGGGACGTGGTTGCAATGATCAGATCTTTATAGTTAGGCATTTGATGCAGCAAGTTAATGAAATGAGAGTACCGTTAAGTCTTTGTTTTGTTGATTTTGAAAAGGCTTTTGATAGTGTTTCGAGAGAGACTATGGGGAAGATCATGAGACATTACGGAATACCAGAGGAGTTTGTGAGGGTCATTATGAACATGCATGAGGACACATTTTGTAAAGTGATGGTTGACGGTTGTCTGAGTGATTCGTTTGAAGTCATGTCCGGAGTAATTCAAGGTGGTGTTCTATCGCCTTTACTATTTATATTGGTCATTGATTACATTATGAAACGCGTTGGAACAGAAACCGGTGCAGGTATACTTTGGGGAGAGAACAGGAAACTTTTGGATTTAGATTATGCAGATGATATAGTTTTGATTTGTGATGGTCCAGAAGAGATACAGAGAGTGTTGGACTGTTTGGTGAGTGAAGGTCACAAGGTGGGTTTGGTTATTAATTGTGGAAAAACTGAAATAATCAATATGAATATGGAAAATGCGCAGGAATGTGTAATTGGAGGTATGGTTGTAAAGCAAGTTGATAGGTTTAAATATTTAGGTACTTATTTAGCCAAGGATGGTTCTTTGAACTTTGAATTCGAGGAAAAGTTAAAGAAGGCCAATCAGGCAATGGGAATGCTTAAAAATATTTGTAATAATAACAATTTCTCTGTGCATACAAAAATCAAACTTTATAAGGTAATGGTTAGGAGTATCTTAATTTATGGACACGAGTCTTGGTACAGCACAGTGACTATGGAAAATAAATTCTTGGTGTTTGAAAATAAAGCACTTAGAAGAATATTAGGAGTTAAGTGGTGGGAAAGGATACCAAATAGTAGAATTAGAGAAATAACGGGAGTGCAGCCGATCGATGAATATGTTAGATTCTCACGATGGAAATGGCTGGGACATGTGTATAGGAGACAGGGAATAGTACGAGGTACACCAGGGTGGGTGGCACTTGGTAGGAGAGGTAGAGGAAGGCCAAAAGAGACGTGGGTGAGGACAATGAGACGGGAAGCTGGAGATGAGTGTTGGGGAGATCTTGAGGAGTTAGCACAAGATAGGATGTGGTGGTGTGAGTTCATCGAGGCCCTATGTATCCCCGAGGGTGCCACAGGAAATGATTGATTGATTGATTGATTGCTCAGACGAAGTTGCGTCCATGGTGCCACCTCTCCATGCCTTCCCTCGTGCTACACGGGCATTTGGTAGCGCTCATGACTGGAATGTAACTCAGCCATATTGCAGAACTTCTGCCTGTCAGAATTCTTTCATTCCCCGAACTGCATCTCTCTGGAACTCGCTTCCCCAGAGTTGTTTTCATCCAAATTTCAACCCACAACTGTTCAAGTCTAACTGTTACAGATACTTTATGAAGAGAGGACACCAGTAATCTGGTGTACGGATAATTTTTTTTTACTCATTTGTTTTTCCTTCCTCCGTTCTGTTATTAATAAAAAAAAAAAATACAGTAAAACTCAGAATGACGGAACTTGCCTGGGCAATGTCATTTTCTGGCGTTAACCCGTGAATAAGACAATTTTTACCTTATCCATGCTAACTCCAAACGATATTAAGTTTCGAAGGCAGTTCTAACTGGTATTAGATAAAACCCTTATCAACCTTATTACAACAAGGATATCTCCCTAAGGTGATGAAAGTGGTCTAATAACAAAAAAGATAAAAAAAAAACTCTGGTTGAAGCGTTTAGTTGCTAAATTATTAAAACTGAGAACCCCAGAGTGTAAGCTCTCATCAGCTCGAATTCTTTCAGCTCCTTCTGGCACCTTGCCAAAAACCTTTCTAACAACTTTACCTCATTATCCTTCCCTCCTCTTTTCTACTCTGATGGCTCTGTAGCTAATTTTCTCCTACTGTTGAAGCAAATCTCTTCACTCAGAGTTTCTCCTCCAATTCCATCTTTGACGATTCCGGTGCTGTTCCTCCATCACTTCCCCCCTCAGACATCCTCATGGCTGACATTAAAATTTTTTCAGGTGATGCATATTCTGCCATCACTGGCCTCATTACTAAGAAGGCATATGGGCCTGTTGGAGTCCCTCCTGTTGTCCTCAAGACCTGTGCTTCAGTGCTTACGCCCTGCCTAGGTAAACTCTTTCGCCTTTGTCTGTCGACTTGTACCTTTCCTTCTTGCTGGAAGTTTGCTTTCATTCAGCCAGTCCCAAAGAAAGGTGACCATTCCCAACCCTCTAACTATCGTCCAATTGCTTTAACATCCTGTGTCTCAAACGTTTTCGAGTCAATTCTCAACGGAAAAATTTTAAAGCATCTTTCCTATCACAACCTTCTCTCTGATCGTCAGTGTGGGTTCCGTCACGGACACTCCGCTGCTGGTTTTCTCACCCACCTTTCAGACTCCTGGTCATCCTCCTTTCGGGATTTTGGCCAAAACTTTGCCATTGCACTTGACATCTCAAAGGCTTTCGATCGAGTCTGGAATAAATCTTTAATTTCCAAACTGCCCTCTCGTGGTTTCTATCCTTCTATCTGTGCCTTCATCTATAGCTTCCTTTCTGGTCGTTCTATAGCCGCTGTTGTAGACGGTCATCGTTCTTCCCCTAGATCTATCAACTGTGGTGTTCCTGCTGGCTCTGTCCTATCACCAACTCTCTTCCTTTTATTCATCAGTGACCTTCTAAGCTGTACATCTAACCCTATCCACTCGTATGCTGATGATTCTACCATTCACCTTTCCATTCGGTTCCCACAACGTCCATCTCAGCAGTTACTTCAACAAACAAGGGATGAGGCTATGGCACACCTGATGTCTGACTTGGCACGTATCTCTGACTGGGGTAAAAATAATCTTTTGTTTTTAATGCATCAAAACTTCAGTTTTTCCACTCATCAACCCGACACAATATTCCACAGTACCCACTAATGTTTAATAATATCCAGCTCCATCCTGCATCATCGTTGAACATGCTTATAGTTTCAATCACCCGAGACTTATCTTGGAAAATCATATTGCATCTCTTGTAAAATCTACTTCCAAGAGATTAGGTTTGCTAAGTCTACTCCGTGCCTTCTTTACCCCTACACAGTTGTTGACTTTACACACGGGTTTTATTCGCCCGTTTAAAGTATAAGTCTCATGTGTGGGGAGGCTCCCCACATACAGCTCTTCTCAAGAGGATGGAATCAAAGGCTTTCATCTCATCAACTCTCCTCCTCTTACTGGCTTCCTTCAATTTCTGTCTCATCGCTGAACTGTTGCATCTTTATCTCTTTTCTATCACTACTTGAACTGTCACTGCTCCTCTGAACTGTTTGCTTGCATCCCTCTACCACTATGATGGGTGCGTACCACCCATCTAGCAACAAACTCTCATCCCTTTTCTGTCCAACTATCTAATGCAAGAGTTAACCGTTATTAACCGTTACTCCCAGTTCTTCATTTATGGAACAGGTCAGCTCTGGAACTGACTCCCTTTGTCTATATTTCCTACTTCCTATCATCTCCAGTCTTTCAAACGCAGTGTGTCCAGGCATCTTGAAATGAACAGACCTTGAATTTGGCTATCTTTTGTACTGTTTTTGTTTTTTCTTGGAGGGAATGGTTTGCAGGCTCCTTGCCTTTGATTCCTTCTTTCTTGCATAAAAAAGCAAACCCCAAATTATTAATTACATAATTATGGAGCATCTATAATTGCTAGATGCATCCAACATTACTGGCAGGCAGCAAAGGCACAGACAAGATGGATGTGTTCTGTCATTACCAGAAAGTCAGAAACTGTTGTAAGAAAGTGGGTTGGAGTTTCTCCAAAGCTTGCGGCACCTAGTTTTAATATTAAAGGGGTAGGAATGCGGCTTTAAACATACATCTACGCAAAAGTCGTCAAAAGGAAGGAAGGACTTGGTGTCACTGACGAAGTCACTTAAGCTTATAATAATCCATGTGATCTGTGTAACAACAGGCAAACCTTGGATGCTCCTAAGCCCGAGAAGTTCAAATTTGTACCCTCATCACTAACCCATAAATCCGATGATGTTTTTCTGCTAGATCCATGCTATTGGTGGGTCATTTTGCTCAAATTTGAGAGGGTATCTATTAGTTGCTCAAATTTGAAAGGGTATCTAGTAGTAAGTAGATTAATTAAGAGTACCAAAAACACTCAGTGCAAATCTGTGTCCAAAGCTGAATAGAATCGCCAGGAGAATGGAAGATTTAAATAATGACCTATTCAAGATATGTGTGTTAAAGAGGGTTCCTAATATATTGTCCATGATGATATAATTTGAATACTCTAGATTATTGTCGCCTTGTATGAAAGCTATCTATTTTTCATACTGACAAAGGCTGCTGAAGTAACACAAAAACATTAAGAGAGCAGGTTCACAAACAAACCTGTAAGGAAGTGGTGCTTGGGTGCCCCCCTTTACTTTTTCAGCCCTATGGAAAAAAATATAACATTCAATATCTATCAATCTATCTACTTACCTGTCTATGGTGTCCCGGGAGGAAACTGCATAACTTTGGGGAGCATGGTAAATGATAGCAAAAAATGTTATATCAGCATGTTACGTCAGACTCTCAACCATTACGGAGCAATAATTACTGATGATCTTCTGGTTGAATTATGAAGGAGGCAATTTTACCTCCTAAGTTCATCAGTAATTATAGCTCCGTAACGGCTGAGATTTGGACACATCCTGATATAAAATTTTTTCCTTATAACTCCCTGATATGTCATTTCCTGAAATTATGCCCTTTCCTCAGC